>NW_015374022.1:0-37817 GCF_001272555.1 Dufourea novaeangliae | reverse complement strand
GAAGATATTTACATTTCTTGCGAAGTTTATCGAGTAATCAGAGTTAATGCGATACAGGTGGATTCGACTCAAATACCGCGGGCACAAGTTATCGACATCTTCTACGGGGTAAGTAAACAGCTGTTCTATCGACTTTTCCTGCACGTCGTTGAGTCTTTAAAGTGACTACGCCCCTGATGAGCCGTGATCCGCTGACACTCCGTGCGCGCGGGTTGCCATGATTTGGGTCAATTTTTAAACGGTTATAACTAACAAACGAAGCATTTTTCGCAATTTCGTTATTCTTGATTTTTGTCTTATTTTGTCTCAAAGAATCACCCCATAAGTTTTTTCCCATTAGTTGTCGAACACCTTGTTTATACAGATAGATTGTAACAAAAATGTTGCTCGACCCAGAAATGGGACACTCGGGGGGTGAATTGGAACAACTATTTCCTTAGCAAAAATGAAATCAGCTTGTGAGTCTGCCGGCGAAGCTCCCGCAGTAGCGTTGACTACGCGCCACGTTTGTACTACAAAGCTCGTAACTAGCAAGTCTGTATGCATCGCAAGAAACTACGTATAGGTAGTAGCAATTAAAAAAGACGTAATAAATGAAATCATACTTTTTATCATTTATCGTTTGTTATTTATAGAGATTAATGAATGAAGCATTAATGTAGGAAAATTGTGTGTAACGTAAAAAGACGAATGCACATTTACTTTTTTAAACAGAATGGAAACAAATATTTATTAAAAAAGAGAGGCTAAGGAATTTTACGCTGAACTTCAGCGCCTCCTCATTACTCTTCTTCTCGACAACGACGGTGTTATATCCTGTAGCTTCATTTCCTCTTTCCCTTGCATATTTTTTCCGACCACCTTTACACGCAAAGAGCGAACGAAAACCGTCAATTCAGCGTCACGTCAAAGCTATGCGCGTAGTCGACCTTCCTCGAGACGTTGACCGGCGGAACGGAAACATCAGCAATTTCCAAAGACCGCCACGACGACTCGAGAATTCTCTTACGAACAATAGCTTGTTGCTACCCCGTATCTTCCGCATTCTTCAATAAAGGAAGGGGGGAAGAACTTATAAAACGATTGTCCAAACCGGGGAAGCTCTCTTAGTTTTTTGGCTCGTGTGTCGCTTCTGCCTCGACAAGTTCGTTCGCTCTTCGACAGTCGCGCTTCACTTCCACTTTACACGCAACAGCGAGCTGAGTGATAACGGTCACTCAGCTATTCAGTTTCGAGTTTCCGCGACGATATCTCTTCCTTGTGCGACGCGACTTCGCGATTACGCGCGGCCCAACAGGCGAGTTTTATAAGACACCAGACCGCGAAGTGAAACGTCCGAGACGGTGACAACGTGTCCCGCAGTGCCCAAACCCTGTATCACGGCTCCGAGCACCAGCAAGTCTTCTACCCTTTCAAGGACCCGAAATTCCGACGGGGCCGACTGAAAGCGACACGAAACGATCACTCATCTTCATCATTATTGGTATGTTAATAATTATTTGTATCTTTTATTTATTTGACTGTTAATATTGTCTTTGTTGTTATCATAAACGAGAGTCATTGCCTATCCCCCCCGTTCTCTATTCCTAATTGCGTACTTCACCGGTAAGTTTAGACAGGGCGTGCTTTAGCACCTTAAAATAGTCAGGACCCGAAATTATAAATAAAGTACCGACCACAACGTGGGATGTAACATTGGCATAAAAATTAAGTAGTTTAATAACGGGCAACCATGTTACTAGTAATGAATATGTTTCTTCAAAAAGTACAAAGAAAAATTTGGGTAGAGAAACTTACAGAATTATCGCCGGAAATAAGTCTTAGCTTGCGTTAAATTAAAAAAATTATAATCAGCAATAAATTGATTTGAACTTACTCTTTTGGAAATTCACCTGCAGTTTGCAAACCTGTCACCAGGTCACTGGACCGATCTTTGTCATCGACGGCCGAAACGGTTTATGGCAGGGTATCGCCCTGTCCGCAGGTGATCGTAGGTATATCTCACCAGCCGAAGTTAAGGGTTGCAACGTCAAGTACCTCCGGATTATTCCACCGAATATGTATTCACTTCACTGCACGACCACCAACACTGATCGCCGGACACGATCACTTAAATTATTTTTCATCAAACCTGTTGTTGCTACGTTACGAATATTGGTGTCCCCGAAACGGGCCGATTGTTTTCAATTTATCAGATATTTCACGTAGCCAAACACTTGCACAGCAACAGACGCATATCCGTTATTCTGTGCGTAACAGCAAAGCATTGCGTAATACTCCCGTGAACTAAACATCTCAGTCCCCCGATTGCTAACCGACTGATAGAAATTTTCCGAATGGGCTCCCTCTATCACCAAGTAGTTTCCCATCGTTACATTGTGAGTTCATCCCCACCGCGGCAACAAGATTTAGGTAAAAAGAAACCTGCGCCTTAGGAAAACACGTGCTTTGCAGAAGTGGAACGAACGAACCCATCGTGAATTTTCACCGAAGCGCGGGCTCCGTTAATTTACTGCCAGGATACCTATTGTGACGTTAAATCACGTGTTTTGAAAGGGTCCGAAGAGAAGAGGACCACTCACGCACCGTACTATTGCTTGGAGATAGAAAGCAGAAACTACGGTGTCTTCATCGAGGAACAGGGAAAAAAATGTTCACGGGCACATGTTGAATTGGCGCAGCTTGGCCCTGTCTGAGCATCTTAGCAGAAACCGGAGCGGACATTCGGTTATTTACGGCCTAATTGCTTCGGCCTCGTAGCAGACGTGGACTCACAAGGGAACATCCCGAATTAACAATAGCCAATTTTTACACAACTATGTGAGACTGTGATTCTCATACTATATTTGATACGTATTTCTTATTAGTTACTTTCGTCCACGTTGAAGGAGTGGAAGTAGCCCTAGATGGTAAACGAACCATGCGCTCCGTTATTACGGTCAATTACTGTATCGCTACCACTCCAGATTATTTCAATGAGGTTGAAAACAATATCAAAGTGTCATTGATAATTTATAATTTACACAAATATAAAATAATAATAATATAAGTACAACATAGAATATACTTAATAATTGAATACTCAAATATTTATACTTTTTGTTTTTCATATTTATATATTCTTTTATGATGATTTACTTTTATGGTTTTCTATCGATATTGTTTTTCACTTCACTGAAATAATCTGGAGTGGTAGCGGTACGGTAGTCGACTGTAATGGCGGAGCGCCCAGTTTTTTTACCTGAACCGGGGAGCACCGCTGTCTTTAATAGCTTATTGCGACGTTAATATGAACAGCATCACCCCAACGATAGGCTTATTTTATGGAAAACACTTCAAGGAATATGGTAGTATTTATTTCGGATTTAAAAAATCGCAACCTCGATGTAAAATGTGCACAATAAGAATTTGTTTATAATTTTCAGAGTTGCTGTTTTGAATTGAATTGTTTATTCAGGAAGGTTGATCCTTCTGGATTAAAACAAAAGCAGGAATCAACCAAATATGACAGATAATTTCCGAGATATAAATTCATAAACACAATCCATTTTCACGAATATGGCCTATATTTTTTAACCAATTCGAAACTGGAAAAATGATGACTTATCTTTAGTACTTCACTGCGTATAATTAAACAGATAGTGCAATTTTACGATTTCCAGATATTTGTGTTACGTTGTGCGACGCTGATTGATTCCTCAAATGGTTGAAATTCAGTCTGCAGGTATAAAAGTTCCCTGCGCCCTGTAGCGAGACGTTCGCTGCGGCTTCTGCTAAGGTGCTCGGACAGGGCCAAGCAGCGTCAACTCAACATGTGTCCGTGAAATTTGTTTCCTGCGCCTCGAGAAAAACAGTTTCTGCGTTCTATCCCGAAGCAATGGGTACGTTCGTGGTCTCTTCTCTTTGGACCCTTTCAAGCCGATACACATGACGTATGTTTTCTATCTCGAAGCAATTAACGAAGCCTGCACTTCGGTGAAACTGCACGACGGTTCGTTCGTTGCGCTTCTGCAAAGCACGTGTTTTCCTAGTACGCTGGTTTCTTTTTACCTAAATCTTGTTGCCGCGGTAGGGATGAACTCACAATGTAACGATGGGAAACTACTTGGTGGTAGAGGGAGCCCTTTCGGAAAATTTCTATCAGTCGGTTAGCAATCGGGGGACAGAGATGTTTAGTTCACGGGAGTATTACGTAATGCTTTGGTGTTACGCACAGAATAACGGATATGCGCCTGTTGCTGTGCAAGTGTTTGGCTACGTGAAACATCTGATAAATTGAAAACTATCGGCCCGTTTCGGGGCCACCAATATTCGTAACATAGTAACAACAGGTTCGATGAAAAATAATTTAAGTGATCGTGTCCGGCGATCAGTGTTGGTGGTCGTGCAGTGAAGTGAATATATATTCGGTAGAATAATCCGGAGGCACTTGACGTTGCGACCCTTAACTTCGGCTGGTGAGGTATACCTGCGATCACCTGCGGACTGGGCGATACCCTGCCATAAACCGTTTCGGCCGTCAATGACAAAGATCGGTCCAGTGACGTAGTGACACAGGTTTGCAAACTGCAGGTGAATTTCCAAAAGAGTAAGTTCTAATCAATTTATTGCTGATTATTATTTCTTTACCTTAACTCAAGCTATGTTTTATTACCGGTGATACTTCTGAGAGTTTGTGTACTTCAATTTTTCTTCGGGCTTGAGACTTATTCATTAACAGTAACATTGCTGCCCGATATTAAACTACGGATTTTTATCTCAATAACGAACTACGATCACTTCTCATTCATTTTCTGTTACATTACCTTTTCGTTAATACGTTATTTGAAAAGGTAATTCACAAATTCCTGGGCCACTCTCTTCAAATAATTATTAGTTTCCATTCTGTTTAAAAAAGTAAATGTGCATTTGTCTTTTTACGGTACACATAATTTTCCTACATTAATGCTTCATGCACTAATCTCTTTAAATAACGAACGACAAATGATAAAAAGTATGATTTTATTTGTTACGTCTTTTTTATTTGCTATTACCTATACGTAGTTTCTTGCGATGCATGCCGATTTGCTTGTTCCGAGCTTCGTAGTACAAGCGTGGTGCGTAGTTAATTTATGTTACACATAATTTTTTTATATTTATGCTACATTCATTTAACTAACAAACGAAAGATGATAAAAAGTATCATTTTATTTGTTACGTCTTTTTTATTTGCTATTACACGCAGTTTACTGGCATGCATGCCGACTTGCTTGTTCGGAGCTCCATAGTACAAGCGCAGCGCGTACGCTCCGCTAGCGCGGAAACTCGACTGGCAAACTCGCGCCCTGGTTGGTAGCGGTTTTTCGTTAATATCTCGTTAACAAAGACTCGGATAACATTTTCGCTATGGCAAAAGTTGTTTCTAATCATCCCAGAAATCTCTCATTTCCAGGAGTCGACACATTTTTTAGACAGATGTTATATTTTCTTTCTACTGTAATAGAATATTCATGCAACAGAAAGTTCAACCGAATTCATGACTTCACACATGTGGTTTATAAATAATAATACAAAAAATTATATAATAATATTAATTTAACCATCTTACCCAATAGTCGGGTAAGATGACGAATTTGCTTACAAATTAGTTTTTTATTTTATACCAAATATAACTGTAGAATTATTTTTCTTTACATATATATTTTCGTCCCTAAAACATAAGATTGTTATGGTAAAATATTATTCTTTTCTATAAGAAATAACAAAGTTACCCTTATTTTTTCTTAGTAACACCATCTCACCCCGATCTCCCCTAATTATTTGACAGGTGGGTTAGCTTCAATTTAAACACAACGATTTGGTTGTACAAACGTGAATGCACAAATCAGGTCACGCTAACTATTTGAACATGGCAGTTTCCGTTCAGGTGTAACGACTTGTTTGCACAAACATGTATGTACCTACAATTCGGTTTGCGCAAATTATTTGAACGTTTAAACGGACTTAAAGGCTCTTATCGGCTGGACCGATACGATTTGTACGTAGCGCGTTTCCGTTTGACGGATCAATTAGAGGGGAGAGACAAGCCTCCTTGGGAACGGTTTGGTGCTGCTTACAAACGAAACTTCTCGTTCCATCGCGGGCTGAGCGTGTGTGGCTTCACCGTTGTCGCCCGTATGAACTTCGCTGGCAACGCGCCGCTTAAGGACTCCCGATGCTCGCGTCTGCTCGTGTGCTCCTTTCGCTTGAACGACAGCCTGAAACTGATTTCGTAAAGCTACAATAACTTGTCTCCGGTTCCCGGCAATTTCTACGAATTGCAATATCAACAAATCGCCTGCTACACTACGAGTGAACTTGTTGCGACCAAACCGTACATTATCGTTCTTCAGGCAAATCGTTCATCAGGCTTCTCTTGAAGAAGAAACGAACGCCTTTAAAGTAACTGCTGAAGTTTTACTTTTTAAAAAACTAATGAGCAACGTATTTTCTACTTTGTACCATTCTTTTTTGCACAGGTGAATGTAGATATTCTTTTTTTAAATTGCCCTTTCATCGAACAAACCGCTTACAGTTTTAACCATGGTATAGCATAGTCTGGGCATTAGATCGGGAAGCAGTGCGTGGACGCGCAGTAACCAATCAGATCGGCCGACGTCTGACAAAAACAGTCTGATGACCAATACGGTGCCAGTGTGACCACGGCCTTGGTATGTTGCCGGAACAGAAAAGGACAGTGAGTGAATCAGAGATGGAGATTGAGCCAGTGACGCCAGAATCATGGTACTGCTTACCCCCACAACTCTCCCACTCCGACGTACCATCGTCTCCCACTATGACGTCCCGGCTACCCCCACTTTACGTCCACCGTGCTGGCACACCAAGCATATCCCAGCCTTGTCCGTGTGCGCTGGCCGTTCGGGTCTTTCCGCCGACATTCGGTACGTCAGTCGGGAACGTAAACAAGGAGAGGACCTCGGAGATCCTCGTCGAATCACAATTCTCACTGCGGCGAAAATTCACGTTCTCGACGCGATGCCCCGCAGCCTAACGCGCGAGCAGCAGTCTAGAGACCCTATGCGGATCCCAATGCGGCGGTTTTACTTTTTATTTTTAATTATTTTATCATTTCACTTTGTAACCTCTAAGTAAAATAAAAAAGTTAAAAAATATTAATTCGGGAAGCATTTAAAAAGAAGAAAATAAATGTTTTCCACTTCAATATCTAAATTTTATATTATATACATACATATTATGTTGTACACACATAAATTACTTTTACAATTAGATGTTATCCTTACAACCCTACACATTACTAATCTGAACATTCGTACAAAAATCTAATAGATTAAAATATTACGTCATAAGTGTATCTTCAGTCTTTTAAATTTTGTTGGCTTTACTTGCCACCTCTAAGTTAAGTTTGAATGAAAAGTTAAAAAATATTAATTCGGGAAGCATTTTTAAAATTCATTTTTTTTTTTTAATGATACATTTCGCCGCTAACGAAAACCGCTGCAGCTGGTCCACGTATATACGATGCCGCATGGTCTTTCGCTTTTCTACATATGAAAAGAAAAAAACACAATTGAAATAGTAATTTTAATAACATAAGATAAAATTTCAGGGGATTCGAAAGAAGTGCTTAGGCGCTCGAAAAAACAATATACTGATAATAGTGATCCGCTATAGACTTCACAGAGGACCTGTTAAAGGTAGCCGTACGCCCAGTGCCAGGTAAGCGAGCCGCTCGCGCGGCGTTTACGATCGGCCGATCGTACCAATTGCACCCTTTATTACTTGAAATGAGGTCTAAAAAGATTATCGATAGCTCTCGTACTCGTCTCAGTGGTGTCATTTAAAGTAATATGGATTTAACAGGTCGTTTGTGAAGTCTATAGCGGATCACTATTAGCAGTATATTGTTTTTTCGAGCGCCTAAGCACTTCTTTCGAATCCCCTGAAATTCCTAACTACCTCTTGTCAAAAGACTCTTTTGACATAATGAAACAATAACGTATTCGACGACGTCTACGATGGACCTAATTAAAAGTCCCTTACCGTTGAAATAGCTTTTAGAAATTCATTACCGTTAGCCGTCGAAATTTCGTTCAATAAAGAAAATTTCCGGCAATAAAGGAATTTCCAAAATATTACAATGAGGCACATTTTAAATAGTTTTAAAAGACTATCGTACTTCGTTACTTTCGTTAGCTGCGAAACTTCTACTCAAAAGCGAGGAAGCGAAATTACAGAATAATTCAACAAAAAAAAGATAAGTTCATAGCAATCTTAATATTTTATCTTATGTTATTAAAATTACTATTTCAATTGTGTTTTTTTCTTTTCATATGGAGAAAATCAAAAGACCATTCGGCATGTACGTGGACCAGCTTCAGCGGTTTTTAGCGGATAACATCTAATTGTAAAAATAATTTATGTGTATACAACATAATATGTATGTATATAATAAAAAATTTAGATATTGAAGTGGAAAACATTTATTTTCTTCTTTTTAAATGCTTCCCGTATTAATATTTTTTAACTTTTTTATTTTACTTAGAGATTACAAAGTGAAATTATAAAATAATTAAAAATAAAAAGTAAAACCGCCGCATTGGGATTTCAACAGGGTCTCTTGACTGCTAACGCGCTTAGGTTGCGGGGCATCGCGTCGAGAACATGAATTTTCGCCGCAGTGGTATTCGAACAGGATTTCCAAGGCAGCAGTGATGTCAGAATCGTGTACGGTTTACCCCCACTCTTTTCTAAATATAGCTCACCGTCTCTCGAACGGCCAGCGCACACGGACAGGGCTAGGCTATGCTTGTGTGTGTCAGCACGGTGGACATAAAGTGGGGGTAGCCGGGACGTCATACTGGGAGACGATGGTACGTCGGAGTGGGAGAGTGGTGGGGGTAAGCAGTACCATGATTCTGGCATCACTGGATTGAGGGTCGACTCGAGCCACGCCGTCGAGTCGCCATCGAGACACCGTCCAGTCAACGTCGTGTCCCCGACGAAGGTATAAATGTTGTTCTAAGTATAGGTGACAGAATGCAACGATGATACATTTTTACCATTGCTTCTTTCTGAATGAAGCTGTTACTAACGTACTGGTGAGATTTTTCTGATGATAGTGATACCAAACACGACATAATTTCGATCATATTTACTCATGTAGGAAAACAGAATCCAGTGATGGCGACACGCACCTGTGGTAGTACAATATCGGTGAAAGTCGCTCGAACTCAAACGATCGATACTGCGTTAGTACAATATCGGTGAAGGCCTGAAGTCGAGCCACCGTGACTCTGCGTTAGTAGCCAATCGATGTGAGTCAGAAATTAATCGGCGCAGGCCGCCGCGTCCAGTACTCGGAGGGTTAACACTTTCTCCGTGAGTAAATGTGATCCGAATTATGTCGTGTTTGGTATCATTTTAATTAGAAAAATCTCAGTTCACCGACGAAGGTGTAAGATGGCGACAGTAGAAACTGTACGACAAAGAGACACAACAGATTTACGCAAGAGATGGTTCTATTTACACCTTTACATCTATGAATATGAGAATAACAGATATGTACATAAAATACAAAAAATTATAGTGTAAAATATTAAGTTTTCAGTTTTTTGTATCTGTTTCGCGTAAAGTTTCTACCGTCACTAATTGCATTCACTCTGTTGTGGATTTGTTTATTTGAAGCTGCAATAGAAGTTCTATATGTACATGTCCCAGTAAAAACGTTAATTCAGTAAATGTATACATTTCCCAGTTAATGCATACCCTTACTAATCTGGTTAGTAAATAAGTATTGTATTTCTGTACACGTACATCGGTACGAAATGATATTCGTCGCAACACAATCCTCGTCTGGCGACGAGGTTTATTGCTCGTCGGCCTGCGTCGGCCGTAGTCTGGTGAAGGGGAATACATTATATATGAATGGGAATACACTGTGTGTGTGCGTGCGTGCGTGCGTGCGTGCGTGCGTGCGTGCGTGCGTGCGCGCGCGCGCGCGCGCGCGTGTGTGTGTGTGTGTGTGTGTGTGTGTGTGTGTGTATATATATATATATATATATTGTTACGCTGCTTTTTGACAGTGTAACGACCGTTCCAAATTCGAGCATGGAGCGTAGTCCGTATGGAACCGGACTGCTCTCTGCCCCGCGAAACGTCGATCATACACGCACTCGCATGTACACGAGCGCTCCTAAAGGAACCCCAAGAACTTGCGAACATTTGAATAGCGACTAACCGCGTCTTTTACCGCGCCGAGCAACTGCGCGCAATTACAGGGCCGTGGCGAGCGTGAGGCGACACCCGACTCCGGAACCGTTTTCCCCACCCCGGCCAGGAACTGGTGGTGGATATTTGACATAAGGGTCTCCTGCCCTAGGAGATGACCACGCCGTCACACAACAGTGGAGGAGCCGTCCTCGTGAGGCGACCGGTCGACTGGAGAGTCGGCAAACAGCAGTACCACCGGAGTAGGACCAATTTGGCAGTGACCGGCGCCTCCCTCCGCAAAGGACTCTCAACGGAGGTGGCTGCGGGAAACACCCAGATCGGGGAGTACCGGCGCGTCCAGGGGACTAAGCGCCGTACTCCAACCCGACTCCAGGGGAGTCGGGATTATTGGCGGGGAAACCCTTAGAGCCCAAGGAGTCTCCGGAATAGCGGCGTTCCTGAACAGGCGAATACTGGGGCGTGATAGCCGGCAACCGCCACTCTCTGGTCGTCTCGACCCTGCGTAGATTTCAGAGGTATCGGAAGCCCTGCCCGATACCGGCACTCGGGGAGTGCCAGCCAACAAAAGTGATTTCACAACAGAGTCGCTCTACAACTGCTCCTATTACAGCTTAAAAAGCGGCGCTTTTATTAATATCTAAATATTCTAAAAGCGTTCATTTGGCCGAGTTATTTAGCTGTCCCAGTGTTTGGAGATAACATTCAATAAATTATTCATACCTAATTTTTAATAATAAAACTTGAAACTCTTCTTTTACGTTGTGAAAATTCAAATAAAAGCGTAACAAATTTAATGCAATGCAATAAATAAAAGAAACGAAATTAGAAAAAAATAAAATAATAAAAATTATGAACTGAATCTATAAATGTATACGTTATAAATTAAGAAATAAATAACGCTAAGGGAAAATTGCATTGTATTGTTATGCATATGTTATATATTTGTTAAAATCTTTTAAACATATATCTTTATACATTTAGGAAATTGTGCATTAAAAACAAACATAGTGGATTTAACTTTGGTTTATTATAAATGTTTTATAGAAAATATATATTTTAAATAAAACGAAATTAAAATTAAACGAAGTTAAACGATCTATTTCTCATTAAGTTATTATTATTATTATGAATTATTTATTATTAATTAGTATTAAACAAAATTAAATTAAAATTGAACAAAGTAACAAAACTTATTTCTTATTAAATTATTATTATTATTTAACAAAATCATTATTTATCGTCATAAACTTGTACCGTTGGGTGACTTCCGCAACCCGCAAACTTGACGCGTCATAACATCCTTACATTTAATTTTGCAACATTAAATAATAAGGTACAATATTGATAGACGAAAGCTATGAAAGGACGTTCATTAACGTATATATTGGTGTAGGAATTATTACATTACGCTGAAAATACAGCCATCTTACACATGTGTGACACAGATATAAATAATTTTGTTGGCGTGGAGGGCATTAAATTGTTGTAATGCAACATACAATAAAATACACTAATCTCCAAAAATTGAAGTTCAGTTTAAGTAAAATTAAATAGCATTTGATCCTAACGAACGCTTGATTGTAACGAACAATGCTTCGTTATATTTTCACAACTGTGATCCGATATATTCCCACATTTAGTATAATTTATAATTATTTCAGTAGGCAAACAGTAAACAAAATTTTATTGACTTATTTTTGAGAAATTTGAAATCAGGAATTTATTTATAATTTTCTATGTCATAAAAATGATATTTCAACTTCAACAAGTATTATTCAAATAGGTCAAACTTACTAAATTAAAAGAAAGGAAAATTTTCCTACGTTCGACACACTCCGTAGTCGGAAGCTTAGCGCTTGGTGCGACCCTTGTCTATAAATAGAATGGGAATGGTATCGGGATTTGGGCTTTCGTTACTCTCCTACGTAACAGTGATCATAAAAGTGTAAGCGGATGTAGGCCTATAAGCGGACCGTCGGTCGTACAGTGGTAATGCTTATCGTTCCGGTATAGGAGCGCTTTCACAAAAATGCTACTTTTTCCATCCCTGTTCCTAACTCTTGTAATGGAATTGACATGAGGGTAAAATGACTTTTATAAAAGAATCAGCACTCGTAAACTTAACGGAAACTTTATTGGTGTTCTCTGCACGGCTGCCAGAATATGTCTAACGTAGAAAAGTCGGAAATGCCTCGTGAATACATTTCTGGGGTGGGAAAAACCCAAATTTCATTGGCTCTTCCCTCAAGACAAACCGTATTTCATGGGGTGAAGGAGAAAGTTTTCTCAGCGGGTGAGAAGAGAACGGTTTCCGCTTACAATTTCAAGGACCGGAGGTTTAGAGTATAAAAACTGGCTTAAAATCTATCCTAACGTAGCTAACGTAGAAAATACAAAAGAATGATAGAAAATATTAAAGTAAATATACATGGTTACATTACACTCTTATAGAAACCGAAATACGAAAATACCGGTATATTTACCGATATTAATTGGTAATTTTTCGGTTTTCTCGATCTATTATAATTTTCAAGATATTTGCAAGAAGTTATTTAAAACCGATATTATTTTGTTACTGGTATTATATTAACAAAGTCATACGAAAACTGATGTAGTACCGAAATGAAAGTAATCATGTACCAGCATTTTTCTGGTAATATGCATAGTGTGATCACGAGTTTAAAAGAATACAATGTTACAAACGTTAGAATCGTCGGAATGACACATCGATCACAAACGCCAAGTGTCGCGACATTAATCGGTTCCGCATTATGGTGCGTTCAGACCAAACGAAAGAATGCTCGTTAAAAAGCGGTGGGGGAGGGGGATTTTGTAATAAAGCATGCCATAAAATATATAAATCTTGAAAATTGAAATTATTTTAAATAAAATTAAGAAACATTTAATCATAACGAAGAATAATGATTCACAAATAAATATTACTAAAAGACAAACATCAAAAAGGTATTTTAAAATAAACTTTTACTTTAAATGCTTTTTTCTTGACTTTATTTTTGCAAAATCTTGTATCAAGTCTTTTAAATCGATAGATTTAGGTCATTCAGATTAGTTACTAAAGGTACTATAGATGATAACTGATCATCTAACATCGTTGCCCTATACATATTCTTTATTCGTTTTTGTACAAAAAGTGATTTTCCTTTTTTTCACTTTTTTATTATATTTTTACGAAGCAAATTTAAAAGAGCAATTTAGAAGATGTTTTTCTTTAATACGTATTATACATACATTATAAATATAGAAAACTAATAGCAAAGAAAATAAAACGTAAAATACATAATGAAATAATAATGAAAATATAATAATAAAAAATAATAATTATACATAATTCCAGCATTAGCCCCAATTATTAAAATATCATTAAGAGTATCGTAAGATAAGTTATACCGTAAGGTGGATAATATATATTTTAACGAGGAAAGAAATCTCTCGACACTCATTTGAGTTGGAAGCACTAATAATACTACTTCTGCTAAACAATGTATTATTCCGGTATATTATGCTTATTTTTGTGTCAAAATAATAAAATGTCCTTTTTTGGACCTAAGCGGAGGTATTCTAAAAATTGCCTCAACGTGTTCACTATATCTGGGTTATGAGTAGGATTATTGTGGCTGCCCTTTTTATTTTCTAATTCCCGTAGCATCTTCCCGAGATCATCTATTTCAGTTTCATGTTCACTTTCGACTGAATGATTTTGAACACTGACTTCAGTTATTCTATCATGTTCCTTATGTATTTGCTTTTTATTCCCACTTACGTATAAGGTGATTGTGAGATTGAACAATTTGTTGTTGCGATAAAACAACATTAAATCGCACATCAAGGAACATTCCTGCTAGGAAAGCATCATTGTTAAATTAATTTTTTTCCCGAACTTTCATGGCTTCGATAATTTTGGATGCTAATAATGTGTTTATTTTTGCTGTTACAACGAATAATTTGGGATACTTGGGTTCGGGAGCGTTCGAAGAATTAGCATTCACCGGTAGTTGAGCGAAAGGAAGGATTTATTCAAACATAAGTTGCACTTTGTCGTTCGATATCAATCTTCCCGCAGGGCGATGCGCGTCGTGTTTATAAAGACGCATTCGTTTGAAATGAGGTGGTAGGGGTGTCGGGATGCCATCCGGCAAGACATAGGTTTTGCTTAACAGTTTGGCACGTGTTGTTGACTCGATATTCGTTACTCGTGCTGAGTGACTTCAGACGGTCTCACGGTGTGATATGCTGATGCATATCCGGGCACAACACATAAGATACATTGCGACCACGTGCGGTACAAGTCTCCAATAAGGAGATGTTCTCCTTGCATTGTCTTGGTCGCTATGCGCGCTGGAATCAGGAAACGTATTATATCATCAAGCTCTATCCACGTCTGCGGATGCAAATACTGGTCTTTATTTGTATCATCGCAACATTCTTTTAGTTCTATAAGTCGCTCCAACATGTCTAATGTTGAATGCCATCGGGTAGGGCAGTCCATGATCGGCTTTTTTTTTCCATTGCTTTTAAAATGCTTTCCACTCCTGGCAATAGCTTGATTAATTATGGCCGCAATTTTGACATATTTTAAGACATCGGAGATAGCCAACCGTAGCGTATGGGCAGCAAAGAGTACTGACCTTACTCGATACTTATATTTCTGATACTGGTTTCTAGATTCATTGTTAACCTCGACGCTTTCTTTTCCTGACCGTTTACATCGACATAGACTTCTTCGTCGTCCGATAATGGAACTTCATATTCTTCATTCCTATCATTAGCATCGGCTGCACTAGATAATGACCAAGAACTTTCATTATCACTGTCGTCTGTACTGTTTTCATCCACTACTTCAAGTTGATCATTGCCTATAAGTTCGATGAGCTTAATCATATTGGACCCATTATCAGTAGTGATTGAATATATGTATGATTAATCTAAGTAAACGGCCGATCATGAACTGGCACTAAGTATACGCATTCATCTAACAAGTGATATTTAATACGTTTATTGTTATTGTTAGAACTTGTTGATTGTTCTATTTCTTCATTTTTTCGTTTTGTGTTCCGGAATATAACTAATGTAAATTCTTCAGGATGATTAGATGACAAATGTGATAATAAAGTACCGTGTTTTCCCTAAAATTACAGAAATATGAATTCTAAAATGATAATTAAATATTCATAAATACTTACAGTAACTTCATGACCACATTGATTAATAAAACATGTTGATTTATTAATCGATGCATTGTATGTAAAGTACTCATTCCTTGCACTTCTGCAAAGCACGTGTTATCCTAGAGCCGTTGGTTTCGTTTTACCTAAATCTTGTCATGGTGGGAGTGAACTGACAATGTAACGGGAGTATTACGCAATGTTATGGTGGTACGTCCACAATAACGGATATGCGGTTGTTGCTGTGCAAGTGTTTGGTTACGTAAAACATCTGAAAAATTGAAAACAATCGGCCCTTTCCGGGGCCACGAATTTTCCTAACGTAGTAACAACACGTTGGATTAAAAATACATTAAGTGATTGTGTCGGGTGATCAGCGTTAGTGCAGTACAGTGAAGTGAATACATATTCGATGGATTATCCCGGCGGCACTTGACGTTGCAACTTTTAACGTCGGCTGGTGTCGCATACCTGCGATCACCTGTGGCATGGACTCTACTCTGCCATAAAACATTTCGTCCGTCGATGCCCAGGCTCGGTACACTGACCTACTGACGCAGGTTTCGACGCTGCAGGTGAATTTCCGTATGGGTGAGTTCTATTCAGTGTATTGGTCATTATTGTTTTATTAATTTCAACGAACTACAATCACTTCTCGTTTATTCTCTGTTACATTACCTTTTCGTTCACACGTTATTTGAAAAGGAAATTTACAAATTCGTAAAAAGGAATTTACAAAAATGTAAATGTGCATTCGTCTTTTTACGTTACACATAATTTGCCTACATTTACGTTTCATTCATTAATCTCTTTAAATAACAAACGACAGATGATAAAAAGTATGATTTTATTTGTTACGTCTTGTTTATTTGCTATTATTATACGCGGTTTCCTGCGATGCATGGTGACCTACTTGTTCGGAGCATCGTAGTACAAGCGTAGCGCGTAGCCACCGCTAGCGCGGGAACTCGGCTGGCAAACTCGCGCTCTGATTGGTCGCGGTTTTTCGTTAATATCTCGGTAACGAAGCCTCAGTTTACATTGTTGCTAAGGAAAAAGTTGTTCCAATTCACCCCTCGAGTGCCCCATTTCCGGGTCGGAGGACATTTTTGGGACACCCTGTATATCTAAGTATTGCTCTTACTTTCTCCCAACGAAATTGTTGGAAAGGTGCTGCCATCTGTCGTTGCGATCCGCGTGCAGCGAAGCTAGGAGACGTGTTCGCATGTACGACGGTAGCTATGACGAAGTCACAGCTGAATCGTTTTAGTGTACCACTTATCGTTTAGTGTTCTTATTATAACAAATGTGTGTTTGTGCCCTCGTTGTCGTTCCTTTAAACTTCCACCGTCTACCTCAAACAGAAATTTATCAAATACATTGCCTATTTGTGGAAAAGCTATAGATTGCAATTATTTTTAAATAAAATTTCCTTTAATACAATTAATGTTTTAAATAAATATTATATGTTTCTTCCTTTACTCAAGATCGTAAAAACTTCATTAACTTGAGGCTCTCCATTTACTAATTCCTTTGTATGGTTAAAATGTTTTTTGAATTCCGATAACATACCATTATCCATATCTAAATCCTTAGAAATACACAGTGCATAATTATCGGATGATGAAAATATTGAATCTTTAAATTCTTCAATTTTATTGTATGTTAAAATAGTACTTTGGAATTTATTTAGAAAAGCTGAATAGGATAACTCATCCACATCTATTTTGTGAACAGTTACGTCTGAATTTACAACTATACGGCTTAAAGCATCAGCATTCGAATTCATTTTCCCAGCTTTCTACTGCACTTCATAATCATATTCTTCCAATTTGAGATGCCAACGTAATAATCTAGATCCAGGATCTTTTAAATTAAAAAGCCACGTTAAAGGACGATGATCAGTAATTATACGAAACTTCCTTCCAAAATGGTATGTTCCAAAATGCTTTGTCGTCCAGACAATCGCTAAAAGTTCTCGCTCAATTGTTGAATAATTTAAGTCAGCTCTATTTAAAGTTCTACTTGCATAAGCTATTGGTAAATCATGTTTTTCGTACTGTTGTGATAAAACTGCACCTATTGCATAATTACTAGCGTCAGTTGTTAAAATGAATTCTTTGGCAAAATCTGGATATTGTAAGATAGGCTGAGATATAAGTTTGGATTTAATTACTTCAAATGAATTTTGTTGGCTACTTGTCCACAAATATGGTACATCTTTTTTTAATAAAGAAGTTAATGGCTTTGTTATCTTACTGAAATCTTTTATGAATCTCCTATAGTAACTTGCTAACCCTAAGAGTGACTTTATTTCTTTTGTTGTTTTAGGTACTGGATAATTTTGTACCGACTCAATTTTACCGGGATCAGGTTTCATTCCTGATTCTGATATCAGATGTCCAAGATACATTACCTTTCTATGCAAAAATTCACACTTATCAGGCTGAACTTTTAAATTATGTTCGGGAAGTCTCTGAAATACCTCGCTAAGTTTCCTTGAATGTGTTTCTAGCGAATCTGCATAAACAACTATATCATCTAAATAAACTAAACAACGTATACCTTGTATTCCTGCTAATACGGTATTCATTAATCGCTGAAACGTAGCAGGTGCATTTTTTAAACCGAATGGCATTCTGGTAAACTGGTAATGGCCTGTAGGGGTAGAAAAAGCTGTTTTTTCTGAATCACTTTCATGCATCTTAATCTGATGAAAACCAGATGCAAGGTTCAGTATCGTAGAATATTTAGAATTTCCTAGTTGATCTAGAATATCTGAGATATTTGGCAAAGGGAAAGCATCTGCTATTGTAGCATCGTTCAGTTTTCTGTAGTCTACCACGACCCTCCACTTGACTCTACCAGAAGCGTCACATTTTTTTGGTATCACCCATATGGGTGCATTCCAAGGTGAATTTGACGAACTAATAATATTATCTTTTATCATTTTTTCTACTTGATTATTTACTTCTTGTTTGTGAATTTCTGGATATCTATAAGTTTTTACAGAAATTGAAATATTAGTATTTGTTATTATCTTATGCTTTAACGTATCTGTACTACTCAATTTGTCACCCTCTAAATAGAATATACGATTGAATTCATTGCCAATGTCTAAAATTGAATTTTTCTCTTCGCTATTTAAATGATTTAGACGTAAATTTGTTGATAATCTATATAAACGATCTGCTTTAAAATTAACAGATTCCTCTAAATTAGTCTTATTATCGGTATCCATATTTAATATATCCAAAATATTATTATCTACATCTTCTAATTTTACCCTAGGTTTTATTATGTTTTGATCCGTATCCGTAATATTTACTACTGACGTAATTGTCTCAGAATTATTATAAACTTTTACTAAACTATTACATAAATAAATTCCTTCATTTAATACTTGTTTTTGAATTATTCCCTCTTTTATTTCTGGATTAATTACGTTTACTGATATTAAACATTGACTTCTTGCAGGCAAAAGAAAATAATCGTCAGATTTAATATATGTTTATTTTTACTTAATTCCTTTTCTTTTTCATTTATGACTGAAGTTGAATTTCCTAACTTAGACTGAATATTTAAACAGATTGGCTTCTCTATGTATTGTAATGGTACAGAATACTCTTGGAAACATAATAAATTATGGTTACAGTCAATTTTCAACTTCAAACGAACAATTACATAATTTCCCAAAATACCAGGTAAAGAAATTGGGAAATCATCTCTTACAACATGGAAAACTACATTATAACGTGCGTTACCTACATCTATGTTTAAAAAACAATATCCTAATGACTCATAAAGTTCGGATGATATGCCTCTAATTTTTAATTTTATATCTTCGTAACGAGGTGTTTCACCTTTCAGTTGTGATAATTTAATTGAAGATATATAAGCACCTGTATCCAGCAATAAATCAGTTGTTTTATTACGAGCTTTCGTTATTCGTAAAGAAATAAAAGTAGTAATTACAGAATTTACATCTATAAATCTGCCTGTATTTGTTGAATTGCTCTCGGTGCGGCAGCGACCGAGGCCTGATTGGAGTTTAAAGGGTTCCTTTGTGACAAATCTTGATTGTCTAAATTTTGCTGATTTGCAAAAGACCCTCCAGATGTACCTTGATTATTAGGATTAAAACGTTGCCCGAAATTAGGATTTACTTGATACCTCTGACGATTACTGTATTCAAGTTTCCTACAATCACCAATTTGATGACCCGATTTTTGGCAATATGCACATATTACCCTATTCTGCATATTGTTCGCATAACTATTAGATGGTACTTGAACGTGTCTTATATTGTGCTCTGTTTTAACATGAAAGCGAGGTTGTATAGGACCATTATGATCTCCTCTAGGAGGAACTCTGTAATAACAATTCGATGTTGTGTGTCCGGTTCGATTACAGTTAAAGCAATGTTTCGTATCCTTAATATTTAAATTTTGAAACTTTGCAATTTCCTTTAAAGATTTTTGTTCTGACTCCTCGGCAATGGCATATTGTACAGCATCTTTGAGGGTTCCGGGTTTTTGCGCTTTCACTATAATACTAATATCTCTTTTTAAACCCATTATAAATACATCTAATACCTGTCTTTGTAAAAGCTTCAAACAATCTTGTCTTTCAACGGTTGTCAACTTTAAATTTAAGCTATTTGTTAATTTGATTAAACAATTTTCTATTTTTTGCGCCTAGCTGAGTATTTCTTCGTTGAAACTTTGTTTACAAGAGGATAATTCTAATTGGTATTATCCTTGCGACCTTCTCTCTGAATATGATTCGAATACATAGGATTTTAGTGCAGGCCAATCGGCGAAATTACGACTTCGAATTAGTGCTGTAGCATTACCAGTGATCTTAGTCTGTATTATGGTAAATAATATAGGTTTTGATTCTAAACTAACTAATTCTAACGCTTTATCGCAATTATCACAGAATTCGTGCAATTTACTTTTGTCACCATCGAATGTAATTAATAATTTTTCAGCCAAATCGATTCTAATTGCAACGGCCATTTTAAAAAAAAAATATAGAATCATATAATGCAACCGAATTTATAGATATTTGTTAGATAATCTAAGTATACTAGCACTACTTACAGTAATATATAAAAAGAAACGCATTGGAATTCTGCACGATGCACCAGATGTGGTCCTGTAAAGATGAAAGAACGGTTTTCTTTCCTTGTCACTCCTGTTCAGAAAGGCCCCCTTGTCCTCAGCAAGTATCCACTCGTCCGATTCCAGCGATGTACAAAATTCAGGATTGGTATGCAATAATGAGACATACAGCACGATGCAGCACCCTTTAGTAGTTTCTCCAGAATGTCAAATACTCATCCCCTCAGATTCCAATACCAAGTTCAACAGTAAGGTTTTCTGACGAAATCCTTTGAACTGCCGAATTTATATATTGACGGCCGTGGATCCGTTTGGGAAATTAAAGATTTGACAGTCACCGTGGAAAATATAAAATTGGTCCGAATTTTTTCCTCCGTGAACCCAAAATTCTCACAGGATCACGTCGTTTAATTAGATCTCGAGGATCCCACTTCTGACACCAAACTTTTGTAATGGAATTTACATGAGGGTAAAATGACTTTTATAAAAAAAATCAGCACTCGTAAACTTAACAGAAACTTTATTGGTGTTCTCTGCTCGGCTGCCAGAATATGTCTTCCGTAGAAAAGTCGGGAATGCCTCGTGAATACATTTCCGGGATGGGAAAAACCCAAATTTCATTGGCTCTTTCCTCAAGACAAACCGTATTTCATGGGGTGAAGGAGAAAGTTTTCTCAGCGGGTGAGAAGAGAACGGTTTCCGCTTACAATTTTAAGGACCGGTGGTTTAGAGTATAAAAACTGGCTTAAAATCTATCCTAACGTAGCTAACGTAGAAAATACAAACGAATGATAAAAAATATTAAAGTAAATATACATGGTTACATTACACATGTATATAATTATTATAACAAGTAATGATTATAAATATTTTTTCCGGTGTTATACTCTTTCAAATATTTTTAAAAATTGTTATGAAAGTGTAGTATAGCCAACTGTCGCCCTATAGTTGGTATATTGTAGATACTCAACAATTGGCCCAACAAAAAGAAACCTACAGTTGGCCCTTTGTATTATAGTGACGTAGGCTCAGCGTTGGGTATGATCGTTGGCCCAATTGCAAAAAGGGGTAACAATTCTATCTGTTAGCCAACCTATACTGCATCGAAGGTCCAACAAAATGCCAACAATAATTGCCACTAGGGGAGTTGATATTATATTCGTGCAAGTCTATATTCGTCGTAAATTAATGTTTAAATTGCTGTATTTATAGAAACCATTAAAATTAATTGTGAACGTTCCCTTCGGAAATTGCGATTTTATTACACGTCGACCACGTTTTAAGATTGAAAGAATCTAATTTGCCATTGTAGAGATACTATTATATTCGTGCAAATCTAAATATACATATACAGGGTGGCCCACATAACTCTTAACAGCTCAATTCTCGAAAACTATGCCATCGATTTCAAAGTTCTTGATCTCAAATTGCATGAATCTGAAGGACCTTTCTAACTACGTAAACGTGAAGTGCCCCCCCCCCCTTCCCCTTTAAGGGGCGGCGGGGATACCTTTATAATTTTAAATGGAACTCCCTATAAAACGTTACATATTTAGATTCTACAGGAAAAAACAAGAAAATTTTGTTTGAAACATTTTTTTGTCAGATATTTCCATGATGAGATATAACAATTTGAAGTTTCGAATTGTAGGTACTTACTTGAAGCGCTCGGCAATTCCGTTATAGAATTATACGCGCTTGAGTCCTTTTCGTCACTGTTGTGAAGAAATAAAATGGTTCTTTAAATTAAATGTCCAAAATCTTCACCACGGGCTTATAAACATTTATTTACTTGAAACATCAAAGTTGTTCTAACATTTGTTAACATTTCGGGCGTCACTGAAGCGCAAGCGCCACGTATTTTTTGTTTCATATTCTCTTTTGTCATCGGCGGTTCAAACATAACTTTGTCCTTTACATGTTCCCATATGTGACGCTTGCGCTTCTGTGAGTCCCGAAATGTTAACAACTGTTGGAACAACTTTGATGTTTCGGGTAAATAAATGTTTACAAGCATTTATGGAGCGTGGTCGACATTTTGAACATTTAATTTAAAGAACATTTAATTTCTTCGCGAAAGTGACGAAAAGGACTCAAGCGTTTCAAGTAAGTACCTACAAGTCGAAACTTCAAACTGTTATATCTCATCATGGAAATATCTGACAAAAAAATGTTTCAGACAAAATTTACTTGTTTTTTCCTGTAGAATCTAAATATGTAACGTTTTATAGGGGGTTCCATTTAAAATTATAAAGGTACCCCTGCTCCCCGTCCCCCTTAAAGGGGAAGGGGGAGCCACTTCACGTTTATGTAGTTATAAAGGCCCTTCAGATTCATGCAATTCAAGATCAAGAACTTTGAAATCGATGGCATAGTTTTCGAGATATTGAGCTGTTAAGAGTTATGTGTGCCACCCTGTATACTTCTCTAAGATACGCATGGCCCTGGTTACGATTTCATCAATAGGCCTTCGGTCATCCGCAAAGTGTCTAGTTCTAAAATCTTTTGTCTGGAAACAGCGGAGCATGGTGACGAAACCTCGAACATTTTCACCGTCAAGAGTTGAATAAATGAATAAGAAAAGTTATTTCTCTTGGAAGAATGTATTGTACTCAAGTATTGAGCAATATCTTGCAATGGGATTAAGTTACATAGGGTTTCATTTCAATTCTAGCGTATAATTGGCATCAATTTGACTCGAAAAAGGAATTCCGTTTCTTTTTTATTGATGACGGAATCTAACTTGTAAGAATCTTTTACATAGTACATATGAAGGAATTTAGAATCTATTCGAGGAACAATCAGCAGTAAAAGTATGTAATATAGAAACGATCGGTAGACCGTCTTTTTCCTGATTGATAGGCAAGGTTACACACTTCCATCGTTCCCTAAAAAAATAGGAATGTATTTTGTTAAATACAGTAGGTACCTACATAGTGCGAAGAAGATTTATAAGATCAGATTGAAGTCAAGAAATTGTTATTTATTATAATTTTACTGGTACTTCCGTTTTTGGTCGCGGGCATGAGAGTCGTACGAGTCAGAGTGAAAGTCTGTGTGGAGAAAAGTAGAGCGAGGTGGTGAAGGAAAGAAGTGAGAGTGACTGTGGAAGGTTGGAAAAGGGTGAGAATTAGAAGGGAGAAACGGGAAAAGGAAGAGGAGAGTAAAGCATAGAGAAACAAAAGGGATAGCAAAGAAGCACTTGGAAATTAGGTGTAGGCAGCAGGTCTTGCGGGGCGGGAATATAACGGCGGGCACACAAGTGGCGAGATTTGTGGAAAAAAGGAGTTAAAAGAGCTGGTGATAAGGTTACTTTGAACCAGAAAGTAGAATAAAAGAGAATAGCAAGTGTAGGAGAAAGATAAATGGACGGAGAGAATAGAGAAGGGGAAGGAAAAACGAAACGGGATGTTACATAAAGAGGAAAGACATAGAAGGGATAGCATGTGGGGGAAAGAGGAAGGAGAGGGACAAGAAAGAAGAGTGGGAAGAAAAGGGAATATTTAAGAAATGCACGAAGACGAGGAGATCGCCAGAGGTAATGAAAAACGGGAAGCAGGGAGAGGGGTGAAAAGAAAGAGGATGGAAGCATGGAACGTTTGATAAGGGAAATGATGGAAGAGTTAAAGGAAGTGAATGAAGAAATGAGAAAGGAAAGGGAAAAGAGAAGAAGGGTAGAGAAGGAATGGAGAGGAGAGAGGAGAAGATGGGCGAAGAAGATGAGGGAGGAGAAGGTGAGGAGAAAAAAGATAGAGAAAAGAGTGGAGAAGATGGAAGCAAGGGAAGGGAAATTGGAGGAGGTATTAGAGATTTACCTACCTTTTGTAGGAAGATGGGAAAGAGAAAAAGAACGGGGGAGTAGTAAGGACATGGTGAGAGGAAGAGAAGAAGAGGAATATAGCAGAAGAATGGGAAAGATAGAAGTAAAACAAGACAGAAGAGAAGAGAGAGAGGAGAGAAGGATTAATGTAGTGATAAGGGGGATAAAGACAGAGGGAGAAGAGGTGAAGGAGGAAGTGAAGATGCTATGAGAAATAATGGGATTGGAGGAGGAAAAGTGGAAAAAGATAGGAAACTCAAACTACAATAAGTGGCATAAGATGGTTAAAGGAAGAGGGATTCCTGGATATTTGCAAAAGGGGTGGAGAGAAAATACGTGGCAAAGGATGGCCAGATTTCGATTAGGTAATGGGATGAGAGGAAGTAGGTATTGGATGGTGGAGGAAAAAAGAAAATGCAGGATTTGTGGGTGGGCAGAAGAAACGTGGGGACATGTTTGGGAAGAATGTATGGGTTCGGGAGAAGAAGGGGGGTGGCAGGAGATGGTAGGGGAGGTGTTAGGTGATGAGGGGAAGGGGGACGAATGGTTGAGGAAGGTGGAAGCAAGGAGAGAAGGAGTGAAGGATATGGAGAATGGATGAAAGAAATAGTGCTAGAAAAGATGAGAGTGAAAGGAGAGACGGACGAAAGTGGAGGTCCACGATAGGGAAACGGGTGTGTGTATGTAGACAATCGAGGGTAGAATTAAGAAAATAGAATTTAAAGTGCGTAGGGTATGCATAGTTTTTAAAGATTGTAAATACGAAGAAATTGTAACCCTTAGGGGCATCAATAAAGTTTATTAGTACACAGGGTGTCTCAAAAGTCTTTCGATTCACAGAAATGAGGAGTTCCTGGGGTGATTCGGAACAACTTTTTCCTTAGAGAAAATGTTATCCGAGGCTTTGTTAACGACATATTAACGAAAAACTCCGGCCAATCAGAGCACGAGTTTGCCATCCGAGTTTCCGCGGTAGCGTTTGGCTACGCACCGCGCTTGTACTACGAAGCTCCGACAAGCAAGTCGGCATGCATCGCAGGAAACTGCGTATAATAGCAAACAAAAAAGACGTAACAAATAAAACCATATTTTTTTAACATCTTTCATTTGTCATTTAAAGTGATTACTGAATCAAGCATAAATGTAGGAAAATCATCTGTAACGTAAAAAGACGAATACACAGTTATTTTGTTAAACAGTATCAAAACTACTAATTATCTGAAGAGAGCGACTAAGGAATTTTTGTAAATTTTCTTTTAAAACAATGTATTCATGAAAAGGTAATGTAATAGAAAATGAACGAGAAGTGATCACAGTTCGTTATTCAGATAAAAATCCGTAGTTTAATAACGGACAACAATGTTACTGATAATGAATAAGCCAATTCAAAAAGCCCGAAGAAAAATTTAGGTACAGAAGCTTACAGAATTATCGCCGGAAATAAGTCTTAGTTTGCGTTAAGTTAAAAAAATAATAATCAGCAATAAGTTCATTAGAACTCACCCCTTCGGAAATTCTCCTGCAGTTTACAAACCTGTGTCACTAGGTCACTGTACCGATCTTGGTCATCGACGACCGAAACGGTTTATGGCAGGGTATCGCCCAGTCCGTATGTGATCGCAGGTATACCTCACCAGCCGAAGTTAAGGGTTGCAACGTCACGTGCGTCCGGGTTATTATTCCATCGAACACGTATTCACTTCACGGTACGACCACTAACACTGATCACCCGACACAATCACTTAATGTATTTTTAATCGAACGTGTTGTTCCTACGTTAGGAAAATTGGTAGTCCCGTGTCACGCCCAAATCCAAGGGGCGTGAAAATAAAAAAAAGCAGCGTTGCTTCTTATTCTCACTATTCACAAACTAATGCGGAGAATTCAACTTAATCGTCTATTCTCGTGATACCACAAACGTTGTGTGAAATTAAGGGTATGATTTCCGGACCGTAGTAAGAAAACGCACGCAAACTTCATTTAGAACGGATGTTATTAAAGGATGAGATGTTGCCGTAGCTAATACAGTTCACCTCGTGTCCTCATTATAAAGGAGTATCTATCTTTTATGAGTGCCAGTATCTAGAGTGCTGACGCTGCTAGGTAGTGCGTTGGACGGATGTCATCTGTCGTTATACCCGAAACATGGCTGATTATTTTAAATTTATCAGATGTTTCACGTACGTGGGTAGTCCTCTCCACTTCGGACCCTTTCAAGCCAAGACACGCGATGTCTGTTTTCTATCTCGAAGCAATGGGTATCCGGGCAGTAAATTAACGGAGCCCGCGCTTCGGTTAAACTGCACGACGGTTCGTTCGTTGCATTTCTGCAAAGCACGTGTTTTCCTCGAACGCTGGTTTCTTTTTTTCTTTTTACCTAAATTGTTGTTGCAACGATGGGAAGTGAACGCACAATGTAACGATGGGAAATTACTTGGGGGTAGAGGAAGCTCCTTCGGAAAAATTCTCTCAGTCGGTTAGAAATCGGGCGACAGAGATGTTCACTTCACGGGACTATTACGCAATGTTTTGGTGGTACGTACAGAATAAT
Source organism: Dufourea novaeangliae (assembly GCF_001272555.1). NCBI lineage: Eukaryota > Metazoa > Arthropoda > Insecta > Hymenoptera > Halictidae > Dufourea > Dufourea novaeangliae. Next base: position 10,907 of record NW_015374022.1, on the reverse strand, counting down.
GTAAAAGCGTCTGGCTACGTGAAACACCTGATAAATTGAAAACAATCGCCCCCTTTCAAGGTCACGAATTTTCCTAACGTAGGAACAACACCGTTCGATTACAAATACATTAAGTGCAGCAAAGTGAGTACATATTCGATGGAATAACCCGGACGCACTTAACGTTACAACCCTTAAATTCGGCTGTTGCCGTATACCTGCGATCACCTGCGGACTGGACGTTACCCTATCATAAACCGTTTCGTCCGTCAATGACCAGGATCAGTCCAGTGACCTAGTCACTCAGGTTTGCAAACTGCAGGTGAATTTTCGAAAGGGTGAGTTCTAATCAATTTATTGCTTATTATTATTTACTTACTTTAACGGAAGCTATGACTTTTCTCCGACAATACTTCTACAAGTTTTCGTACGTAAATTTTTCTTTGGGCTTCTTAAAGAGAATTATTCATTGTCAGTAATGTTGTTGCCCCTTATTGAACTACGAATTTTTATCTGAATAACGAACTACGATCAATTCTAGTTAATACGTTATTTGAAAAGGAAATTTACAAATTCCTTAGCCGCTCTCTTCAAATAAATATAATTTTTGATTCTGTTTAAAAAAATAACTGTGTAGTCGCCTTTTTACGTTACACGTGATTTTTCTACATTTATGCTTGTTTCATTAATCACTTTAAATGACAAGCGAAGAATGATAAAAAGTACGATTTTATTTGTTACGTTTTTTTATTTGCTATTATACGTAGTTTCCTGCGATGCATGCCAACTTGCTTGTTCGGAGCTTCGTAGTATAAGCGCGGCGTGTAGCCAAACGCTGCCACGGGAGCTCTGCCGGCAGACTCGCGCGCTGATTGGTCGGGGTTTTTCGTTAATATCTCGTAAACAATGCCTCAGATTACATTTTTGCTAAGGAAAAACTTGTTCCAAATCGCCTCATGGGTTTTCTATTGCAGCAACATTTTTGTTACACCCTGTATATCAGTGGTGTCCAGACCTTGTCTGTGTAGTAGCCAATATATCGAGTATCAGAAATACCGCGAGCCGCATCCTCTATTGAAACGGTATTAAATTGTGAGGTATGCTTACAATGTGTGTGTGTGTATAGCACACACTGCATCATAAAGTTAGCAAACATACACACATATTACACACGTGTGTGTAGTATGTATCACGTTTATAAACGCATATTGTATGGGTATGTACGGGTCTAAATGAGCCGTGTGCGGCGGTTTGGCCACCGTCGTTATACATGTAGCTTTAGTTTGCTCTTTTGCATACGTGGCAACGACTTATAATAATCGAGTGTTAATGTTAAATCATAATTACAATATTAAATTGTAAATATAATATTTCATAGAGTGTTTAGAAAATTAATTTACTACCATAAACACAATTGACGGGATAAAATACTGCTCATTCCAAACATGGTTCCATGAGTCTTACACAATATATGTCCTATGATGCAACAACTGTAGCATAGAAAATATAATAGACAAAAATATAAGGTAGAGGAATTAGTGCATGGAACATCTCAGCCCATGGGCGTGGCATTTGTCCTCCAAAATTTATGAGAGACGTTATCTTGCCGTCCTGTCATTTTAAAAAACTTTCGTTGATTCTACACGAGAAGAATTTAGAATTGTCTGCATTTTTCGTTAATATATGAGTGTGTTACTGTACTTAAGAAAAGATCCTATTAATTAGTACAAAGTCAACAAAATTATTGGCTCTCGACTGTCACCAATGGTTATTTTGTCGCGACATAAAAAATTACGAATTTTTATGAAATATGTGTACCGTAAGCATTTGTTTATTGCATCTTTCGGGGCTGTACAGGGTCAAATTTCCAGGAATGATGCAATAAACGAAGGCCAATCCCACGCGCGCTCTTCCCGTCGATCATCCGTTCACTTGTTCGGTGTAGCTAAATGTAGGTTGGGCTGGATCTACAGAAAGCGATTACCGAAGAGATGGGTCTACAGACCCGGTAGCGCTACTTTAGCGAGAGTCTACTGTAGTTTCTTTGCAAAAGACAATCCCAAATGTCACATTGAAGACAGGCGTCTACGCTGGAATACTCCCTTAAGGCGTTGCGTCGTAACAGTATTGATGGATTCAGTGGTTCTAGTGTTAATATCAGACCTTGTTAAACCGGCGAAAAGAGCTGAGTTTGTTGCCTGACACTCGAATAATCGATGAAGATTCTTTGCGCAACAACCAACTGTTTTCGTGTGCACTGAATAATTCGACAAAAACTTTAATTCCTCCGTAAGAATTGTTCTCACAGCGTCTCCAGTTGCTTGACGGGCAGTTTCTCAGCGCTCGGCATGATAGCTCGCCAAGATCGTCAGTGTGTTTGCCGGATACGTGAAAACATAACGGCGCGATCGACTGGCACTGTGGTCGAGGGTGGACACTTCTCGCGGTTCTGGTTCTGTCGCCGCGCAAACGTTAAATTAATCGGTTGATTCGCCTACGTTCGACGTCGCGGCTCGAAGACAATGGCCGCGAAATACAGCCGCGGGCCGCGCGTGCAACCGAATACAACGCGCGGCCTTATTCTGCCGCGGAACCGTCGCGGCCAGAACTTGCCGCATCCGGCAACTTCTCGTTGTTATCGCGTCTCATTCTGAAAACGTCAGCCGTACAGGGGTGTCTAGAGAAGGCTGCCCTCCTGTTGCGCGGCAGCAGGATGTCTTCGAGCGATCGATCCAGACCGCTCGCGTGTACGTAACAAGATTAATCGATCCCACTTGAAAATTTTCCACGCGGAAAATTAAGCGAAGGGTAAATTCATTGACGTTGGACAGAATGATCGCGCTGACAAGGGGAACTTTAGTACACCTGAATATTCGAGTTTCTTTGAAACTTTGCAGATTTATAGGGAATCTCCATAGAAGTATCGAACAGTATTTCATTGCTAGTTTTTTTTGTAAAAGTTACATTTAGAGGTTCCAGCTCCGATGACCTTGACTTTGACATATGTTGTTAAGGACACTTTTCTAAGGTACCCCCAAGAAGTTTCAGCCGTCGCTTGTTTTTTATTAAAAACATATTAGTAAACAATATTTGCAACACATACCAGTTATTCCAACCAGTTACTCTACTAACTCCGATCAGTATAATGCTTGAGAGTTGGTTAGAGACAGTTGAAGAAAAGAAGTCATTCAGAGTTGGTTAGAAACAGTTACTTTTTTCATGAATTGTCTCTAACCAACTCCGATCACAGTCACGGTCTTACCGCCGAAGCGTTCAGACGTGTTGACGGTATCGCTCGCGAGTGACAAATATCACCGGTGTTCACGATAGTGCAGTGCCGCGTGCGGCAACGACACGTGTGCAGGTTCCACAAGTGTTCCGGTGCACAACGCACCAATCAACCAACATGCAACAAAGCGAAGCTCCTGAGTCCAGAAGCTCGCGCCCCACCAACCTTACTGAAAATAACAACACCGCAGAACCAGTCAAATCATACGCGAATGCAACGAAGTCTGAATCATTCCCTACCAAAGACCAAGCGATAATCCTCCTAGCGGTAGACGGTATCACAATCAATGAATATGCATGTGCAGTGGGAAGCATAATAGGTCCCAAAGCACTAAGATACATCTCCAGAATCTCCAACGGAAGAATCTGCATTTACTTGGACAAAAAGGAAACAGTACCCAAACTCATCGAAAAACACAAATATATAACCATTAACACAACATTAAAATAGACGTCAGACCAATGATAACACCGGCACAACGCATCATCCTTTCAAATGTCTCCCCAATCATTCCGAACAAGTCAATAGAGGAAATTTTCAAGGAAAATAACGTAAGACTCTGCTCCAGAATTACTCCATTAAGAGCAGGTATGACAGATCCCGAATATTCTCATATTTCTTCAGCTTTAGAAACAGGTCTATGTTAATCCGGAAGACGCTAAAAAAATTCCCGGCTCATTTACCGTTAAATTCGAGGACACAATTTATAGAATCTTCACCACCGCCGACAGCCTAAACTGCTTCGTGTGTAAACAGGAGGGCTATATAGCTAAACAATGCCCCCACTATTCTGAACCGAACGAAAGTATTATGATAACCGACGACACCAACACAACTACAGATCAAACCTCAACGTCTTACACACCTATTCACGTCACGAATCTACCAGCACACAACCACAAACCACTTTAGAAACCGAATCAGAAAACGTAACCCCAACTGCAAACACACACTCGCTCAAGCCACGGAAGTATCAACAAACACAGATATGACAATGGAAACCGACCAAATTGCAGAAACTCCAACCATAACCCGAATTAAAAGACCACTCTCAGAAACCTCATCAGATAGCCCGCCTAACCCGAAGTACACCGACGAATCAAATTTTAAAACACCAAAACCACCTGCTACGACTAAAACACAAAACGCAACGAACAGCAAAAGAAGACTAATAAACCCACTACCACCCATTCCTTTACCCAAAACAATAGACGAAATGCTCGCTCCTGCAAAAGGTAAAATCGAAGATCCCGAAAAGAAACATGCCCTCAGCTATCACCAACTAATAAGCTTTCTAGAAAACGCATTTAGCACACCAAATCCCCTCGAAATTTCCCAAGACTACACAGGAAACACACTTGGCTTAATCCAAATGCTAAACACAATACAACCCTTACTAAAAGACCGCAGTATTAAAAAACAGAATTCGTAGATTAACCAAAAAACTACTAGGGCAGTCAACTACTGAAACCTCGACAAACTGGACCTCAGATTCCGACACATCATAGGCAAATCTTCTCCACTACTCGATACCCGCATACAATACGAGCTATGAACAATATACTCCAATGGAATATCAATGGTTTCCACGCCCGGCTAGAAAGATTACAATTATTAATTAAAAACGTTAAATCTATCGCCCTCTGCGTACACGAAACTAATTTTAAAAACGACACTAAAGGACTAATAAAAAATTATCAATCGTTTGTTAAAAACCGTATTATCTCCAACTATTCTACTGGCGGAGCCGCTATTTACGTTAAAAACGTAGCTTCCAACGAAGTCCAACTACGAACAAATATTGAAGCAGTTGCCGTCCAAATATCTTGTCCAGTTAAACTACGTCTATGCAGTATATACCTCCCGAAGAGCTACGATTTTCAAATAAGCGAAATTAAAGATCTCATTACACAATTACCAAAACCGTTCATATTACTAGGAGATTTCAATAGTCATAACACCCTATGGGGCTCCACCAAAAATGACCTTCGAGGACAAAAAATTGGCACGATATTAGAGAATGACGACCTCACTCTCCTCAACACTAAACATCACACATACTTCAATATTGCAAACGGCACCTTCAGTTGCATTGACCTAACAATTGCTAACACCAGCTTTGCCCACAACTTAGAATGGACCGTACTAGATGATTTACACGATAGCGACCACTTCCCAATTAGTATACAACTAAGTAACATACCCAACGAACATACCACCTACTCATTCGTCCCAAGGTGGAAATTTAACAAAGCTAATTGGGAGTCATACAAAGACCAGCTGTCTACTTATTTGTCTGAAGCTAATATTCTAGATAAAATGAATGAGATTGATACGGCAACGGAAATGTTCTCTGACTTCATTATTAAAGCAGCTAACGATGCTATTGAAATAAGTTCGCCGCCAAAAAAGCACAACCCTGTGGGGATCCACCCCTGGTGGAACACTCAATGTGAAGAAGCCGTGCGCAACTCTAAACAAGCATTCAACCGTTTTAAAAAACACAGTTCAGAAGAAAACAAAATTCAATTTAAAAGATTACGTGCAATAGCTAGGAAAACTATCAAAGAGAGTAAAAGAAATAGCTGGTACAACTTTGTCGCAACTCTAACCAATAACACCAAGGTCAATGAGATGTGGAATAAAATCAACGCAATCAGGGGCAACCGGAAAACATGTCACACTCCATTCATAACCAATAATCTTAATGAGACCACATCAAATCCAAGAGAAATTGCAGACACTCTAGCATCGACGTTCGCAAAAAACTCTAGCACTACGAATTACCCAGAAGACTTCAGACAACATATACTAAACCAAGAGGAAAATGTAATCACCAGAACAAACGACTCCAACTGCACATATCTTAATGCCCTTATCTCAGAAAAGGAACTCAACGAGGTACTTAAAACAGTCAAAAGCTCTAGCCCCGGTCCCGACAATATCCCCAACGACTTAATTAAAAACTTACCCGCTATCGGAACTAAAACACTTCTCGAATTATTTAACACCATATGGACAAACAATACCTTCCCAAGAAAATGGAATGAAGCCATTGTTATTCCGATTCCCAAACCCGGCAAGGACCCCACTAAATCGGACAGTTATAGACCAATCGCTCTCACGTGCAATATGTGCAAAATTCTGGAGAAAATTATTAATACACGACTAAGGTGGTTCCTTGAACGTAATAAAATGATTGCACAGAATCAATTTGGATTTCGCGTAGGCCACTCCACCACATCACACCTGGCTAGTCTGGAAACTCACATTCAAGAAGCATTCGCCAATAACCAACATGTCCTAGCAGTGAGCCGGGACATAGAAAAAGCTTATGACATGGTTTGGAGACGCCGAATTCTAAACAAACTTCGTGAGATGGGAGTCGGCGGAAACATGTGGCACTTTATTAAAAACTTTCTCCACAACAGAAGCATACAGGTTCGCTTCAAAGGCTACCTATCACGTAAAACGTCAATCGAAAACGGGGTACCACAAGGCTCAGTACTCAGTGTCACGCTATTTTTAATAGCCATTAATGACGTCTGTAAAATCACTGAACTTCCCGTCATCACAAGAGTATTCGCCGACGACATCACCATCTTATGTAAAGGAAAATTTGTAAACACATTGCAATATTTTATACAACGGGCCCTCGACAAGCTGCACGATTGGTCCAAAAGGAATGGCTTCAAATTTTCACCTACAAAGACGGAAACTATCCTTTTTTCCAAACACTACCAAATTCACACGCCTATATTGAAACTCGGAACAAATACATTACGATCTGTCACATGCACAAAAATCCTCGGTCTTCTCTTTGACACTAAGCTGACCTGGAGCCAACGCATAAACAACTTAGTCGATAACTGCAAACATAGAATTAAAATAATTAAAGCACTAGCCTATAATAACTGGGGAGCGGACAAAACGGTCCTCTCACTAACGTATAAAGCGATTATCCGGTCCAAATTGGATTACGCGTCAATAATATATAACTCCGCTACACCGACTATACTAAAAAAACTCAACGCAGTCCATAATGCGGGACTGAGAATAATAACAGGATCATTTCACACAAGCCCGATAGGAAGTATAATGATTGAGGCAGCTGAAACATCTCTGGAATTCTTACAGAAGAAAACTTCTAAGTTTAAAATATGCAGTAAGGGCATCAACATCTACAAACCCGATTATCCACGGTGACATTTTCTCGAAGAATACACAGAAACCTAGACACCAAACTGGTAATATTCCCCTATACCTAAGAATTAAAAGTTACCTTGATGAGCTCGATTACAACTTACCGACCACAGAAAAAACTAGATACCACAAAGTCCCCCCATGGACACTGAAGACACCTAATATCGACCTATCACTCGAAGAAAAGAAAAAGGCCGAACTGACTCCACAAGAATGGAAAAAATTATTTGACGCCCTATGCGCCAAATACCCTGGATCCACCCATGTATACACCGACGGCTCCAAGAGTGATCTTGGAATAGGAGCCGCCGTCTTTACGCAAGATCTATCGATTAAACACGGAATAAACCCCTTTAATAGCATTTACAGAACCGAAAGTTACGCGCTTCTCTCAGCCCCCGAATTTATCGATAAATCCCCTCACTCCGAATTCATCATTTTCTCCGATTCTCTCTCCACCATCCTAAAGACCCAAAACCTAAAGCAGACCATGGAAATTCACATAGCAATCCAAGAACTACACGACAAATTAACTAAATACGGGAAGACAACAACTATAGCATGGATTCCCTCCCACATGGACATACATTGGAATGTCATGGCCGACCTCGAAGCGAAAATCAACACCTCTCTGGACATCAACAAACACTTAAAATCACTATGGAAACAGTCGTGGAATTGTGCATGGAAAAATTACAGAGCAAGTGCACTCCATAAGTGAACCAACAACTTCTTTGACCTTACAATAAGTCCCAGTTTCAACAGAAGTCAACAAACAGCAATAACCCGAATCAGAACCGGACACACCAAACTCTCACACTCTCACATTTTTAATAACAGCCCCCCCCCCCCCCCCGAGGTATGCGAAACGTGCAACGTGCAAAGTACGAAGAAGTCTAAATATCAAGGACGACCTCACCGAATCAATTACCTCAGCATCCTACCAGGACACACTGATAACATTCTGCAAGACCATCGGAATTCTCAATAGACTGTAACAACCTTACAGAACCCGTACTCTCCTTTTCTTTTTTTAACAATCGATTCACAATAAGATTCTAAATTTGTAGACAGTCGCTAATAACCCCTGTTGTTGATGCGACTCTAAACCTTAAATAAAAAAAAAAAAAACTCCGATCAGTATGATGTTTCAGAATTGGTTAGACACAGTTCAAGAAAAAATAAGTCATTCAGAATTGGTTGGAGACAGTTCAAGAACAAAAGCCATTCAGAGTTGATTAGAGATAGTTCAAGAAAAAGGTATCATTGTCCTCTTAATAACTTTTTGATAAATATTTGGTAACTGAAACTCTCCGAAGTTCACTCAAGAAGTTAAGCGTGACAACATATGTCAAGGTCATCAGTTATTTTATTTATCAATAGGTACTACTAAAGTACGATACTAAACTTTTTTTGTTAATAACTTTTTAATAAAAAGCGAGTAACGGCCAAAACTTCTTGAGGGTTACTCAAAAGAATGTCCTTAACAACATATGTCAAGGTAAAGTCGTCGGAGCAGTATCCCCTAAATGTAACTTTTACCATTTCTTTTATTCTTTTGAATGAAAACACGCCTTAACGGTTAAAGTGTGTTTTTCTATTTTTCCTGTATATCTGGAAAACTATGGTAGGTAGATCTATAAAGAATTGTTGGAATGAAAATTTAATGGCTCTTTATGCCCTATAAAAATTTGCAATGAACTTGTATGAAAACTGATTCAATGATTTATTCGTTTAAATAATTCTTTAGTATTTAGTACAGTTTGTATGATATACGGGGTGTTCCACGTAAGTCTCGCCAGGAAATTTCAGTTACTTCTTTGAACTTTATAAAAAATTGTAGTAGACAAAAGTTAAACTACATTTAAGTAGGTACAATTTTACGTGAACCAAAATTTTCTTGTGTACATTTTTTTCGGGGATATGAATGATGATACCTTTTGTTTTTTGAATGAAACTACATTTATGAAATATTTTTTATTATATAAATATGTTACAAAAAAGACACAAATTACGTACAAAAACTTAACAGAAGTTATACAACACAGCAGTATATTTGGTACCTTTGAGTGTTCGATGTTTCTGAAGCGAACGCCTTGACATACCATTACGTTATACAACTTCTAGTGATTCTTTTTATGCTATTTGCATTTTTTTTCCAACATGTTCACAGTTGTTGGATTTGTCACAATTCACCCCAATGAAAAATGTTTCATTTAAAAAACACAAAATAGCATTCAATTCACCGAAAAAATATAGATAAAGAAGCTCTGATTTGCGAACATTATGCACATCTAAATGTACTTTAACTTTTGTTTAATCCACTAACTGTATTTGTCCACTACAATGGACGCCTACTTTATCACTTTAGCGAAAATATTTGGAACATTTCATGACGATCGGCAGTACGAACCTTCTTGAAATGACATCCAAAGATTAGAAAAACGTTGTTACTGTGACTACTAGTATAGTTATTTACTGTGAACACATTCATTGTGAAACAGTGTTTATAACAAAATTATTAAGACTCTACATCCTTTATAAAGGATGTTTCGAACGAAATTGCTATCTTTACCCATCAACAATTATAGATCACATCTACAAGGTAGCGTTCAGTTAATATCTTAACAGACAAGTTTCAACCGAACCAAATTAGTGAGTTAAAACTTTGAAACTTGGTAATCTGAGCGAAATCAATTTTATACTTTCAAGTATGTCCCAAATTTGAAAACTTTTGTGGATTCGAAGTTTTAACTTCGAGGATCCTCGATGTTCTCCCAGTTACACAAGGAGAATCGATCATTCACCGTGCAAACGGAATCACTGTCGTCATCGACTTACCTATGGTGCTTCCGCAGTTTCTCATGATGCGAGTTTTCGATTTCACTCCCGTCGGATAGGGCTCTGGTTGCTTGTCGCGGCGAGGCGGGGGGCGTGTGGGGCGAATGCGCTGCTAAATTCGTCTGAGGACTTAATGGCGCACCTGTGTTACCCGGTTGAATTCCCAGCATGCAGTAGGGGTCACTGAACCCTGAGGAAAATACAGGTAATTCGGTTTGATGTAATTCTCTTGCGAAAATGGAATTAACCGTCTTCGTAAATGCACTACTATGTAGCAGAAAATACATTTGTCGTTTGTAGAAATACATCAGTGTACGTTATATCGTTTACATAATGTCAAATGTTTGATAGACAGTGTTAGTCACGAGATACCGAACTCCTAAATAGAATGGTTGCACCGGTAAATGAACACCTACCAATGAATGAACATTACATACATATACACTAGGCGTCAAAATCAAGGGACCACTAAAATTTGCCGAAAATATCGGTCATTTTCAAATGACTATATCTCTACGAAGAATAGTTATACAAAATATTGAGTAAGACCATTTTGTAGCCTGAAGTTCCTAGTTTTTGAATCGGGAATTAAAAA
>NW_015374021.1:816235-941890 GCF_001272555.1 Dufourea novaeangliae | reverse complement strand
GATAAAGTATCGGTGCATAAAAAGAAGACGTATTAAGTTATGTCACCTGTGCATCGATATGCATGACCTAGTGAAAAACCGCGTGTTATGGAACAATTTAACACGTTGTGCATGTATGACAATTGAACAGTGCATTGCGATTTCCAGTTATCGTGGCCGGTGTTTTCGTTGCCAATGGCAAAGAACGCATACGGTTGCGTACACGGGTAGAGTACCGAGACGTACTGGCGTGTACTCACGTCCACTTTAATGGAGTGTGAGCGTTAAATGCAGGGAAGGTACTACTGTGTTTCACCAGCATGTATAGTGTTCCACAAACATATTTGTATGGTCGACGTATATACTCAGAAGGAATGAGTATTTATATTCTGTCCTTTAAAAAAGGGCAGGCCCAGAGGTGTCCATCTACTCTTGCGAGCAGCATTCTTTCCCTCCGGAGGTACCCTGACTATGGGACTTGGATTGACTCGCTCGAGTCAATCTGAGGTCGGTAGTCGGGGAAACCTACGAGGGGAAGCTTGTAATTGCTTGTAGCTCGTGGGCGGCATTTGGACACCTTTGGTATTAGAGTTCATTTTTGTGATAATTAGTTTTTAATAAAATTTTATTTCATCCATTAGTCTGTTAATTATTATTTTCAACAGTTATACCGTCATTTGTAGACAAATAACTAAATGAATATAACTTAAATTTATTTACTATTTGAATACAGTATATAATATATCAGTTTACTTGAGAATATGCAATTCTAGATTAACAGTTTGTACTGAATTATATCAGAAATACGTACTACCACGTTGCTCTAAGACATAAATAAAAATTAAGTAGTGTATTTTGATACACTAAAAAAAATGATATTACAGACCATGTACAAGAAGGCGTTTCGCGACGGGTAGATTTCTGCGTCAAAGTGACATGTTTGTTACACTTATGTTATGTCTTATATTGACTTTGACGACGGGATCGCCCGAGGGTTATTCAATACATAGAGTCATTTATCTAATTGCAGAGTCTTGCTTAGAGTCTTAATAACTAAATTCTACAATATTAATAAATAGTCAATCTTTGATTTTCAATTTTTATTAATACAAAGTCGAGTCACTTTTATTGCAAAATGAAATGAAAAAGAATAAAAGAGAAGTAGCCCGTTAGAAGAGCAAAAAGTAATAATTATTTTAGTTAGGATTTTCAGGATAATTATTCCGTGTTCGTTGCTCGAACCCTTTCACGTGCCCAGGTGCTACTTGGTTGGGCGAGAGCAACGGGGAACGATGACTTGATTTCATATAATAATAACATGTCTATGCGACTGGCAATGCGTTAGCTTACCGTGCACGACGTATTTTCCACTTATGTGTGTGTGTGATTAGGCAGTGGAATTGCGTCGTTTAGATTTCTATCAATTAACATTTCATCTGTAATTGTTCCGTGGAACAATTTCGCACAATTTCCGGTATCGGTCGTACATATTCCTTTGCTTTATACAATGTTTATAATAAAATTTCCATGGAATATGTACCGGTTTAGAGTATCTCGCTATCAGACGAGAAAATTAACGCGTAATCGATATAAAGTGTACCAAGTATACGTATATTGCTTAAACAATTTTTCTATTCTCGCAATGGATGCTAGCCTTTGCCAGTCGATTTCAGGAAAATGGTACGTACATTAGAGTGTGCAAGTTGAATATCACGTTCGGGTGTCGGAGGCGTCCCGGGACGTCCTCTCTAGGTGTCCTGTTGATTTGCACCCGGGCGCATGCTTGAGAACCGTGGAGTGTTGTGTGTTGGTGAGAATCTGTCTTTTGCCAAATTCTTTTTAAAAAATATAGCTAGGTAGGCAGGTAGCATACTTTCTGGTGTGTGAATGTGTGCGAGTAGACTGTAAGTAGGTAGGGGCCGGGGCAGGCTATCACATTCTCCGATGGGGTAAGGCTCGCGTAGGCTCGCGTAGGTTTCGCGTGATAGTCCTGCTACCGGGATAATTTGTAGCGTCGATTCGAAACTGGTCCAGACGGAGCATGCTGTCTGCTTCCGATTTCGATTTCGATTCTTCAAATTTGGCGAACCCCAAGGGGGTCGTCGTCGCGGTCGCGGTCGGAAGGATAGGATTGTCGAAACGAACGACCTGCTCGATTGCACTCGTGGTACGATCATACAGACTCTTCGAGTCGTTGGTCGTCCACAACCGAGCAGCATTAGGGTTTCAGGGGGCGGACCGCCGAAGAAAAGAAGAGGCCCAGCACAAACTGTGTACTCAAGAGGGCAGCAACGAATGGCTCTGCATCTTCGGATGTGGAGTCATTACTAAATATTTGTTCACTGTACTCGCCTGTAATTGTAGTAGTAGTTTGTATATTGGCCGTCATATCGGCCCAACGACCAGCAATATTGGGCAAAATCGCGGATTGAATTAGTGTTGCGGATGAGACTAGATCACGGGTTGTATTAGCTTTGTAAATTGTCAATATTAATCTTCCTAATTACTTGGAGAATAGTCTTACGAATGATGAGATCGTGTTTGCATTAAGATCATTTCTTTATTTTCAGGGTAGTGTTGCGAAAATGAGCGCGATTGCTTATTATTTTTTATTTAAGTCGTTTTCTTTTGTTGAATTAGTGTTGCGATATGAATTTATCGGGTTTGTTTTAGTGTTGCGATTGATGAAATGCCCAATGCTGGAACCACAGCAGAACCACAAGGCAGCTGAAATAGCTGCAATGAGTGGTTCACGACAGCCCAGGTGGCTGCACTAATTGCATTAATCTAAAGTTAGTGTTGCGTATTGCACATTGAAGGTGCACGGGAGTTTTTTTGACTTTTGTATTCAGTAAATTAGAGTGGCGAACAAAGGAGTCACTCTAATTATTGACAAATGATTACTGTTGCGACTGATAAGCGCCTATGTGGCTGCTCTCGGGATCTTTTTATATCATATTCAATAAATTAGTGTTCCGGAGAAACGTATGGTCCACTCACGGTTTTTTTTTAAGTAAATAAAATGCAAAGAGTGGACAGGTTGAGCGCCCTACGAGGCTGCTTTTGTGTCATTTGTTTTAGCGCACTATTGTGGCTGCTATTTTTTACTTGTTTAGCGCCCTATTGTGGCTGCTATTTTTTACTTCTTTAGCGCCCTATTGTGGCTGCAATTTTTTACTTGTTTAGCGCCCTATTGTGGCTGCTGTTTTTCTATTTTTGTTGTTATTGTACTGAATTATTATTATTGATTATTGTGCACCAAGTGTTTACATTGAAAATACTGTCGATAAGAATATTTATGTTACTAAACAAAATGTTCTATTTTTAATAATTCTGTAAATGTTCGTTACAATTTGTAATACACATTAAAAAATCTATGCATCGACAATGATGATAGATTTGATTAATTATTGACACGTAAAAATTAAAATAAATTTGTAATTAGAGTCCTTAGAAGTGACTATTCGTTGTTAGAGTTGGTGATATATCAATTCTTGAATCGTTATACGTAATTTGCAAAAGCCATTGATATCAAAATAGTGTACATTTTTGTAAATTTTTGGAATGTCTCTGCGAAAATCAAAGTTTCCTCGGGACTGTTGCTGAATGTGATACTAATGAAAAGCTTGCAACTGAAAAAATATGCAAATGCAATTCGATCCTTCATATTGATAGCAAATTTTCAACTAGAGTCGCTTTCAATTTCCTGATACTATCTCTGTACGAAAACAATTTAAATTTCGATACAGTAAAATACGATTGTTTCTTGATTTGTACTTTGACACACGAAAAAGATATAGTCATCAGTTAGTCGATAAAAGTTAATTGTATGAAAAGTTAGTGTGTATGTATTCTCCAAAATTTATTCTTGTTTGATCTATACTCAGAGACGTATTGAATTTTTAATTCATTTGTTTAACAATTTTTCTAGTAAATTCATTTTTTGGTTTTATGTAGACATGATAAAAATGTATGATAATTCCTTGTCTTTTATGTCTACTAACCCGTTCTTTTTCAGCTTCTACTCTAAGGAACCAGTTTCTGTATCAGGTTAATTACAGAATTTCCTACATTGAATACCTGTTTGCCAAAATGAAGGGTTAAAAATATCAAGTAACGTGATATTTCATTTCTAATCGTTCGAGTTTCTGTTTCAGAGATCATCCTGCAATTAAGTTCAAAGAAGTTCACCTGAATGAATTATATTTTATTTTCAAAAACGTTTTGTTATAATTCTCCCAATTTCTGCTTCAGAAATCATCATATGAAGATTTTTCTTTACGCCAAGATTAGTGTAATTCGGGAGGGGGAAATCTGCTCTCGGAGCAGCAGTTGCCTAGCTCTGTTCTACTTCTATGTACTTATATTTTATACCTAGTCGGTGCTTCTATATCTCATTTGGGCTAACACAACTCTACAATAAGTTGCTACTTTCAGTCGTTATAATAGCTCTCTATGTTATCAACGCGGGCAGTTTGATTTCGCGGTGTACATACAGTGGCCGCCCGTTAATTGCATATTTCGGGGCTGTAGAGGGTCAGAATTCTAAGAATTATGCAATAAATGTGCGCCAATTACCCGAGCGCTTTCCCCACCACTCTATAGGAATAATCATTTAAAACAGTACTATTGGTTCACTTTTACCTTGTACTATTTTAATAAGTTATGTATTATCACACCCTAGACATGATACGAAGTGTAGTTGATTATGAATGAAAATATCTATGTAAAAACATTGAAACATTTTATGAAAACAATATTCTATACACCACACATTCTCTGATGAAATATGCGACACCGTATGTATTCCATCCTGGCGACAGAGTGGGGTACGCGCACGTGTGTGGGGAAACGTGTGAGTGAGGGGCGTTGCCAATATGCAATACGAGGGAGTCCAATTAACGAGCGGCCACTGTACATATGTATATATACATATTGTCATAATGTACATACAGTAGGCATTCGTTTATTGTATCTTTCGGGGCTGTAGAGGGCTAAATCCCTGGAATGATGCAATAAACGAGGGCCATTTACACACGCGCTCTCCTCGTCGATTGTCCGTTTACTTGTTCGACGTAGGTAAATACAGGGTGGGCTGGATGTACACACTTTTTGATCACCTTACTATCTTCGTAATTTTTAGAAATATCAACAAAGTTTATTTACCCGCAATTTCGGCGATGGAAAATATGCAAGGTAAACGCGATACCATATGATCCATTCCTTCTTTGCTGGGCGACAGAGTGGGGTGCGTGCACGTGTGTGAGAAATAGGTATAAGCGAGGGCCGTTGCCAAAATAGTGTCTATGTAATGTACATACATACATAATTATGAATATAGGGCTTGTATGTTTGGAACAATGTTTTCTGTTTTGTAAATAATTTTATTGTCAATTGAATCCGCCGATGCGGGGGTCCTACTGTATACAAATTGATATTTTTAGATTCCTTTCTATTCTCAAGTAGCCTCCATTAAATTACACCATTTCTATTGTTATGCTCAATTATTCATGATAAGGAGTCATCCATAAAGGAATTGCAGCATGGGTGTGCATTAACGAGAACATCAGAATGATCCTGATACAGTTTCTTATGTACAGGGACGCAACGTTTACCGTTCAGGAATTCACGATCGGTTTCATTGAGATAGACGAATCCGTGAAGTGGAAACCATAGTCTTTTTCCTCTCTCCGTTCTTCAGCCGAATACATTCCTGTGCCTAATACAATAGCCGTAAAAACGTGTTCCTGGTGCTATCGACGGAAACTCGCCAATTTTATTACGAAATCAATCATGTTGAATTGCACGAGCTTTTGCTGGTTCCACCGGAGATTATATCGCGCCGTCTGTTCGACGACATGGAGAACACGACGCATCAGAATAAACCTGAGCTGTGAGTATCAAATATTCTGATTCGCTCATACGATTCGCTCAATATTGTCTCGAGAATGTATTAATCCGTGGTTATGTTACGTGTCCACATGAAAGTATTCTTAAGATATTTACCTGTTTGACCGTGGGACGAAAGAATTAATTGATAAATGGGGGGCATGAAGGGTTAGTCGACTTTGTTTCAGTTTGTTAGTTTCTCAGTTTTTAGCTACTAGCTCAGATTCAGCTACTAAGTTTCAGAATTAAATGACTATTTAAGTTTCAAAAAGAAACTTTTTTAGTTTTCCCAATAGCAAAAAACTTGCTGTTCGTTAACAACACTATATTTTTGCGTATTGTAGTATTATTAATAGGACTAGGGCTGCCATACTTAAAATCATTAATCTAAGGCAGAAGGCATTAAAACCCCCGACATTTCCATTTGAAACCCGGACACTTCCAAATATTTTTTATATTAGGTACCATATCCCAAGACAAAAATTTCAGGAAAATAAAAATAGGATATAGCTGTACAAAGTAGGAATTCATTTGTGATTTAAAGTAATTTAGAAAATATGCACACTTAAATTATGGCAAAACCGGGATCACAACAAAAAATCCCCCCGGGCGTCCCCAGACGCCCTAAAATAAGTCCCCCTTTTCAATACTAATGATCGTTTCCTTTCTCGAATCCTTTTTTTAGCCCTTTTTAGTTTTTAGTCCTCCTTATAAGAAAAAATATGTTAGGTATTTGTACACCCGACTGGAGTAACTCTGAAAAATACAAACGAAGAATTCGACGGTTCTCGTTTCTTCAGTACTTAGTACCTATTTCCTCAAAGAGAGGAATAGTATCAATAGCTTACTTGCTTGAAGACCCGAGAGAAAAGAGAATGCTCATTTTCGCGATCGTATACGACTTTGCGTGAATTATTGTCGTTATTAAACGAGCGAAATTTCTGACAATTGTGTCGCCAACACCCTGCTACGGGTATGTCAACAATAAGATACAGCTGATTATGTTCTGGCTATCAGGAAACTGTCGTCGACAGTTCCATGCTTGTATACTGTCGATCGTCCGATAATGGGGGAAATGATAGTCTCGGGTTATCGGGTGCTACCTACTTCGAAGATAATTACAATGAACAAAGATACAGGCTAAGCAACACGGAATCACAGACGTTCCCTCGCCGCTCGGTCATGTGCGCTTGTTCCGCTTGCACCAATAATCGGTGAAAATTGATCAAGGGGAGACCGAAAGTTCATTGTTTTCTGCGTAATAAGGTCAGTGACATTTCAGATACGGGGGGAGGGGTTACAAGAAATAATATAATCAAACGGGTCATTGTTTTTCTAAGGAACACTAACTTGTTAGAAGTATTCTCTATCTTCTATGTAGAGTAAATTTTCGATGTGTTCGAAGGCTCCTCGGCATTGACAAGAAAAGGTGCTCAGGTGCAACGCTGACTTTTTAATAAGATTTATCACAGTGGTAGAGCTTGGAATTCTCAAGCCAATTATATTTGTTTCAGCCGCACGTGGCAATTAGTTTATGAAATATTTAATGTTCCGTTCCGAGAAGCATGCGAACACTTATCGATGCTTTACTGTATAAGATGTTCCTACACAAATCTATTTGCGACCACGAACGATAACTACCCTAAAAGTTCATACTCGGGGGAATGATCCCTGTGCTAATTAATCATACGTACGAATAAGATGAAATTGACCATATCTAATTAGATAACATTTTCCTATCCGAGTCTAGTAGTTTGGTTGGGCTTGTTTGACACTGGCGTGTAGAGTTTCGGCCAACGTTGCGTTCCGACAGAGTCGTATTAAGATGACAAATAATGATCGGAGATGCGGACATTTCAGAGTTCAAAAGCTATTACCGCGCCCGGATGTTAGCAACTAACTCTCTGATGGCCCCCCTCTGCCCCAACATCTAGCACACATACACACGTGCACAAAACGGTTAAGGTGCATACACACTTGTGTCCAGAGCGTTAATTCCTAAGTAACCCCGAAAGTATTTATCCGCTCATCTCGTATGTATAACGCATTTTACATGTTTAATTAATGTTAAAGATGGAAATACGAATTATGATTTATATTAGTGTAAACCATGTTTACTTTTGGATTCGGATCTATTTAATTCAGAAATTATATACAGTTTATTTGGAAAGGTAGTGTTATCGGTGGAAATAGCAAGAGAACACACACAAAAGCGTCTACCCGAAGTCAACATTTATTTTACGTAAACTTATTTCGAATAAATTGATATTTTGCCGAATATATCCCACAGTCTTACTACACACTTTTTCTACTTACACACTTTGAACTAGCTTTTTTGTAAAATTCAGTGTGAGCGTGTTTTTGCCACTTCCAGAAACTTTTTTGTTTAAATAAAGTGTATACAGATTCGTGGTTGAATGTATCCTAATCTTATACGTAAACAGTTTTTTAATTTACTTAAAACTTTTTACAATTTTCGTGAACGACTAGTTTCGTTGTGTTGAAGTGTTCTAGAAGCTTTATGATTTGATAAGTCGCGATGTAGATAATTGTTCTTTGCACGACGTTAGATCACTCAAGATTCGTTTTGTTCGTTGCACATGAAACAGTTGATTTTACGAATACACTTAACTCTTTTTTTATACGGAAGATACGTTCCTAAAAAAATCATTTAAAATACGTTCTAAGTTATTAAAAAACCGTGTAAGGTGAAATAAAGAACTATATTTCATTTTAAAAAATCGTGTAAAAAAGTGATGAAATTATATGTAAAATTTAAATATTTGACAGCAAACAAAAAATTGATGCAGATTTCAATTATATTCTAACTAACATAAAGTTATTATTACATAAATATTGCAGAAACAAAATATTAAACGTTTTCAATACAAAATACTAGAAATAATATAAGTTATTATTCGTCGCTACTTGATAATAATGGCATATGTTTACGGCCAGGTGGACCGAAATCGCTATCCTCGCTGGAGAGATCTACTACATCCACCAAGTTTGAATCCAATGAAGATTTTCGTCCGATTATTACATTTTGAAGTGATAGACTGCTTTCCGATTATTGAGTGTCATGGAATCATTTTTCATTTACCTGCAAAATAATGTACTGATACACTTAACTACGTGATACAATTTAAGCTCTTATCGATGTGTCAGTTAATTTGAAAAAAATCTTATTTTGCCCATCACTGCCTTACGTGAACTAATAAGTTACTTTTCATGAACTATCTTGCTCCTTTTTGTTTCATTTGCTCACATTGACGATAACTTGTAAAGCGTGTCAGAGGGAATGACACGATAAAAAAGCAAAGACAGTTTTTTTCGTGCACTGTGTTAAAGGAAATAAACCGTGTAAAAAGAAAAAAGACGGTGTTTTTCTTCGACCGTGTTACTTCAATATCGCGTAAAAAAACACCGTGTAAAAAGACAGTTATGTGTGTATCATTTCACCATATCCTTTTGAGTGAAAATTTTTAATGAGGTCACTGTTCATACCGAAGCGTGTTTTCTATTGCTTTTTATACACGACATGTCGTGACAATGATTATTAAACGTTACATTAGTACGAATTAAAATTTCCAATGAAATCAAGTCCACATAAAATCTCCTAAACGTTTTAAAACGTTGTCTTTAAATTTATAACATAGAAAAATATTAATTTTGCATTACGTATTATGTATTATGTATATGTATAAACGTATTAAGATAAACGAAATTAAATGTCCCTTTGCTGTGCTGTCTCAAGTGTGGATCCACCTTTAACTGTGTTATTATACATGTAGTTCCTGAAGCTAATACGTTTAATTGTGACAGATGTTTGTCATATTTGACTTTACCTGTTGCGTTAAAGAATTTATTTTCTTAATACCCATAAACAGAAAATTGAAATAGTATTCTCTATTAAATGTTTAAAATATTTTTTAAAGTTCTTTTGTTACACGAAATTTCACTGTCCAATAAGGATTTGTAAGTATATTATGTCGGAATTGATTATTCGGTTTATACGCGAGTCCATTATTCGTTTCGTCCAGTTTGCCGGTTTCGAGCACGAAAACTGTAATTTCACGGGGAAATATAGTGGCGGACCGATTACTAAACCGAGTGACGAAGGCCGCACATAAACGAACGATTTGTCAACACTGACTACATTGTCCCTGGTAACTTTGGAAAACTACACAGTTTCTTTCGATACATAACAGCGCAAACACTCCTTCCATTAACTATGCGCCCTTTTGACAATGACGCATAACAAGGTTCTTATCGGCAATACAATAATCTAAATCTTTGGGAGTGCTTCATTGAATAGAGAACTAATATTTTAGACACTCTTCACTGTCATATTCTTCACAAGCCTATCGTCTTTACTAGAAACCTACAAAAAACTTATTTATCTCATATAACTTTTAATTACCATGTTTCTCTTTATCCAAATTTTTTATACATTAAGAAAATTTGTTCTAAATTTTACCGTTGACATTCGAAGAATTAAGAAAATTTTGAAACTTTTATATCGTAAATGCATTATAAATAATTTTTGCTCTAGATCATGTATTTATCAGTATCTCTGATGTCTGACGATACGATTTTAGTGTTAGAAGTGTTATTTAGTTTTTAGATAGTTGTTTCGCATAAAACTAACATGTTGAAAGTTTAGCCAAGAAAAAAAATTCCTCAGAGAGGAGAAAACAGCTCAGAAAGAGTTTTTGTTTAAAACAGAAGAAGGTTTATTGTGCACATTTGGAAGAGTTATTTAAGTTGTCAAACTGTAAGTACTGGAAATTGTGATTAATTTAATCAAATACTTTCAAATGACGTTCCTCGAAACTCTATTTTTCAAATTGCTTTGTGAAAACCTCTTGAAAACTACTAATCCAATTGATTTCAAATTTTGCACGGATATACTATAAATACTTGAGGGCAATGTGAGAAATGGCAAATGTGGGAGGAGAAATCGATTATTTTCGCTTTTATTCTTTTATTTTTTTAGCCTGAAATTTTTCATTCGAAACGTATAACACGAGCGTGAACTTGACAAACAGGTGTCCCTGTTTCCTTCAAGCAACGCTATTTTATTGAATAACTGAATCACAAACAATATTATTAACTAGAAGAAACTAATCGATTTCGCTGGCAGTACATTACAATTGAGCGGTAAAGAGGGAACGTCACAAAACAGCCTTGTCCAGGAAATCAATTCTTGATACTTTAGACCACCATAGGTAAAACATTTCATAGGTATAACATATGAACTTTATCAATTGACAGTTCTGCAGTCCCAGTTGCCATCAACAAAATAGGTTCTACATCATAAGATCGCTAAAAATGGACGTTCCTAATTCTTTCTCTCACCTTTCAATTAATGCAAAACTTCGAATAGAGTTAGGATATTAGTTCAGTGTCAAAAAGAATCAAGACATTCGTCGATAAGTGTTGTACGTCTGAAAGAACCCTTGAACAATCATCTATTCCTTCAATTCTCTGAGCAATTGGTCATTCGTGAACGACACAAACGCGTATCATTAACACCTTAAGCGCCAGCTCCGTAATACATGTATTACGTTTGTTGGGTACGGTCGTAAAATTCCGCCTCCAAGATATGACCGTCTTTTCTGTACTACTAAGGTATTATACGTATTATCACTAGACTGCAGATTTTATGTATTTATAGCATGCCAAAGTATGTGAGATACAGTAAAAAAGAAAAACGTTGTCGAGTATGATGAACTGTTTAGTTTATTTTCATCTCACTAGGATCCCTGAGAGAAGACAGAATGTTCTATTTTTATTCTTTTCTTTATAAACCACTTCATAAAATGACATTTTGAATAAAAATCCGCAGTCTAATTATTACGTATTGCATTTATATTCTTGTATTGTTTTATATGAAGTTTTTTATTTTTCTTTATTTTTCTCTAGATAATTTAATTTCACGTTGTGGAAATGTAGCTCGATTTTACATGTATAATTTCTTATTATATATGCAAAAATAAAATTTTTTTTCGAAAACTAGTGTTTGATGTGAATTTAGAAACATTTATATAACAAAATGATGAAATAAAGAAAAAAGTGGTGATTTTTTTACCGTTTTCCTGAATTTTAAAATGTGTTTAAACAGTCATATACGTTTCGTGGCACTAAAAAATGTTGATTATTTTGTGAGTGATTTACATTATAAAAATACATGTTTGTACTGTAGAAAACTGGAACGAAAAGTTAAAAATTGTGTGCAGTGACGTAGAACGATTTTTTCCGAACTGTCCCAAATGGTGGACATGATTGAAGTCATATGAATAATCCGAATTCAGTTCCCGCGGTAACGCTGCCTACCAGTCACAGCGCGTAGCCACTGCTAGCGCGGGAACTCGGCTGGTAAACTCGCGTTCTGATTGGTCGGGGTTTTTCGTTAATATCTCGGTAACGAAGCCTCAGATTACATTGTTGTTAAGGAAAAACTTGTTCCAATTCACCCCCCGAGTACCCCATTTCCGGGTTGGACAAAACTTTTGTTACACTCTGTATAACACTCTATTCGACGCAAATGCTATCGAAGAATTATACATAAGTATACATAGTTTGAATTAACTTGTTTTGCGAATTTCTTGAAAACTGAAAGAGACCGACTATTATATGTATAGGAAAAAGTTGTCTAGAATGATGACCTCGACAGAATATTTCAAGGTTATTGAAATCTGAGATGGCTCCATTATTCTGTATAATTACCAGAAAGTGTGTTGATTTCCATCGAAAAGCTTATGCATCTTTTCTTTATTATTCAAAAACGGCTCAATTTATTTAAATAAGCCGTCGCTAGCCAATAAAGATAGTTATTTAAATAATGTACGTCAAAGACGAAGTTGATCGAATGAATGGCGAGGCAGTTATTAGGTCCACCGTTTTGAATAATGCTGTTTCGAGACAAACGCGTTTGAAGATTTAGAAGAGCTTTAAAGTTACGTCAGATGGAAATCCTGTAATCTACTTTTAATCAGCGATGTCAGTACTATAAAACATCCTTTGGAGTTTTAGTCTAAATAATTGACAAAATAATTACTAAGCAATAATTTGTCAATAATTTTTAATTTGACTCTTGAAGCGGCACGACTGGTTTTATTCATACGACTGTAACTTCCTTAATAATTCCTCAATAATTTGAAAGAAACATCGATTTTTTTATGTTGAGAAATGTATACATATAAGCCCTGAAGGGGTCATGCTCAGTCAGGAGGCCGAAAAAAAAGTGTTCTTTGGGAATTTTTTTCTCGAAAACTATGAGCCCTTTTTCAAAAAATGTGTTATGTTTCAAAGATTGCAGTTTATAGATTATAAGGTAATTTTTTTATTTAAAGATATTTATTAGTAAATAAATGGTGAGCGATCTTCCGGATGTCTCTTTACAAAAAGTGGTCTGCCGTGATCACTGTAACTTCGTAACGGTTCATCTGAATTAAAAATTCAGTAAGATTTATGTAATGGAAGAACCAATCTTGTCCTTGAACGTGGGGTTTTTCGAAATATTGATTAGGAACAAAATAGCAGACGTTTTCTTGAAAAAGTGCGATTTTCATCTAAAAAATCAGTCGTTTTTGGTCAATTAAAAAAAAAGTATGAAACGAACAAAAGAATCCTTCGTTCAAGGACAAGTTTTTCTGATTTCAAATAAGGCGCAAAAGGCTTCATGTAAGTCGACACAGTAGTTTTCGAGAAATATTGATCACCGATTTGAGAAAACGCTCCCTCGTGAGTTTCGATAAAAAGGCGTTTAAATTTTCAAGTCAAGCTTACACTTATATAAAATATTCATTTTTTAACGCCTGTATCTCTGTCATTTTTAATTAGATTACTTTGAAACTTGCACAACATATTGTCGAGATGTTGTCCGTAAAGAAAATGTAGAAAGTGAAAAATCGATTTTTTGAAAATTTCTGACTGAGCATGACCCCTTAAGGAATTAAATCCCTCGTAAAATGTTCAGACTCCAGTTACAATTCGCAATCACTTTCGCCCAATTGATTCACCCTCGCCTTCGTTCACCGAACAGTCAAAGGCCTCAAGCACACATAAACACACACCCACTCGACAACAACCAGTTCCCCGAATCTGCTTGCACGAACAGCGCGCACAGACACGTCAGGGGAATAATACCTTAGAAATTATTATCGGGATGACTCGGTTCGGTTCGGGCCAAAAGAATATCGGACCTTCCGTAGGTAGGTAGTCGAAGGAAGGGGCCCAGCGATCGGGGGGCGCGGGTCAACCACGAGCAAACGAACCGAACCGAACCGCTCCAGCCCGAGAGTTCAACGGTTAAACGCGGTGGAACCGTGTCGCCGGTAGCATATCCACATCGTTCGTTGGTATCGTGTTCCGTCCGTGTCGTCGTCCTCCGAGACGAGGGGAACCGCGATCGGTCGTGTAGTGCAGCAGTTCAACCAGGGAATAGTGTGGTTCTTTCCGTTCGTGTCTGTTATCGGTGTCGCGGTATGGAGCTAACGGATATAGCGTAATTACGGACGCTGTCAGAGGGATCGTTTCAAAAGAGAGTAACAGCAGCGACTCGATCGAAAGTAAAGTGATGCACGATGAATCGTTAGGCGGGACACTTTCCATCTTGTGACCGTCTGCTCGAACTGGCCAACCCCTTATCTCACCCCACCACCCTCCCCGGCCCCACGATCTTCGCTCCCTCGTGAGTTTCAGTCCCTCATTCAATATCAGACGACACAATCATAATCGAAACCCAGCGACCGATTGCGACGGCTAATGTAACTGCGACCGAAGACCGTTGCTGTCTGTCACCTTTTACCCTGCTCCTGGGCATGTTTTATCGGGGTAAGGAACGTGCGTACTTTTCAATCTCTTTTTGTCTCTAAGTTGTACTATTAATATCGGAGAAACAGCGGTTGCCGATAGCGCACGATCAGGCGGTCCCCTCGCTTGATTACACGCGACAGTGGTTATTACAGTTTTTCGCTGTCACATTGTATCGTCACCTCGTGCGCGTTGTCGGTTTTGGAAGAGTTTCGGTTTGTTCCGTACGTGAATCAGTTTGAACGCGGCCCCAGTGACACTTGAGGTTCATAAACGCGGGAGCTCGCGCGAGTAGTTATCGGTGAGTTGTATCGAAATTTGCGGAGTTCAGTATTGTATCGGTGTTTTTGTTATTATTGACTGAGGATGTGTCTACGAAACGATGAAAATCAAGGAAAAGTGATTTCGAAGTTTCATAAGTAAAAATTTGAAAGGAACATTTTTTTTTACTGCTTGTTAGATTTTGTGTTTCATTGTGTGTTAGAAGTAACGTGTGTTAGTCTGGTTATTACAGTTACTTTGGTGGGCTAATTTTATCTTAATCTTGTGCTTAGTCTTTTAGAAAATAGCTTGACAATTACTATCGTCCGTTGCTTTTAGTCTTAACTAGTCAGAAGTTAAGAGTGGCCTACTTTTTTCAATTTAGGATACGTTGAAAATATTTGTTTTTAAAAATATTTCTTTCTTGTTAGATGACGAGATTTGTTCAACGATAGAGATATAATAAAAGTAGATAATTGAATAAATGAGTCACACTTCGGAAGAGTAACTTCGAGTACATATTCTGCAGTGCACTTCCAACATGGCGGCTTTCCGGCAAGGATACACGCGCGATGGAATTATTACTTTCCATCGATGTTATCATTGCAGAAATTTATTCTAGAATATTCACGCAATGTCAAAGATGCTATTGCAAATATTTCCACGAATTTAACATACCACATAAAACGTATTACATGATAGAAGCAAATCATTGATTAGTAACCCTATTTACCATTGAAATATTCAAATAAAAACTCGAACAAACCAGAAAACCTCTCTGATTTTCAACAATTAACAGTTTCAGTCCTAAGTCACCGATGACCGTTATTTTAATATAGAATAATACAGTTACCGTAAACAGATAATCAATTGGAATATACGTTAAATATTGTTACGACTCGATTTTTCTTGACCTGAAAAGTCTGAGAATCTTATATAGTATAAGGGGTTGTTTTTGTTATTTCGTATTACAAACCTTAAATTCGTGTCATTGAGTAGTGACTGACAAGTCTCGAGACATAGGAGAGAAAAAGCTCACCGTAAGAGAGTATGCAACGGTAACCGATCAGTCGGCAGGTGGAATCTATGCGCATGTGGTGGTCCAGGACGGAATAAGAACATTAGTTGTGTGACTGCAGGGTCATGGCTGTGAAAGAATGGTTCAGAAGATTGCAGCCGGTCCAGTTGTACTTGGTCCTGTTCTTCACCACCACCTTCTTCATCGTCGAGATCGTAGCCAGCCATGTGACTCACTCGTTAACGTTGCTACTAAACGCTTATCACATGCTTTGCAATATTATTGCGCTTGCTGGCTGCATTGCATCTATCAAGGTAAGCTTCTCGAAATTATCGAACGATATTCTACGTGTTTGAAATCATTAACGGGGTCGTAGCCGCCAATAATGTGCCTTTTCATGAATTATAAAGAGGTCTGATAGCGTCTTATTACTGTTTTTCTTTTTATTATCTGAAGCTGGATAGTACGTAGGCTGTACCATTAATATTGATATATTTTCATGTCAAATTAATTTGTTAACTGGAGCATTCATTGCCCAAACGACACGAGTTATCTCGTCTTTCTGACAGTAATTGTGAAGTGCCTCGCGTATTGTGTTGCATTTCTGTGTCGAGTAAGCTTGTTTTACTCGTCGCAGAGATCTTCTCATGTAATTTCAATATTTACTAATTTCACGTTATTCCTATCATGATTGAGTGGGAAAAGTTTTTTTTTAAGTTGAAATAACTAGTAGTCACTAATATGATATTTTGAAGGAAAGTTTATGACTTTCATATTTATTTGATTGATAGAACCTGTGAGTTTGTAGGGTGAGGCATTAAGCTTAAGCAAGTTAAACAAATGCGATCTATGAATTTGTTAATTAGCAGATATATTGTCGTACTTTTCGTGAGATTATAATACTTGATTCTGGTTGAGTGTCTTCTGTGCTATGTCTTCAATTAGTATAAAATTTGTCTTATTGACCCTTTCTTTAGAATCTCCTTTGAATCTTTTTATTTCGGTTGTTACAATAATCATCCCCAAAAATACTTTTAAATGATGGATTTAAATACTGAAACAACCAATAATAGTCTATTTTCATTTGTTCGTTTATTGTGAATTAGTTTGATTTCATTCAATCAATTCTATCTCTAACATGTGCTTCTATGCATTTCCAGTCATTTATCTTCTTATCGATGTAAAAATAAAACGTGATCAAACAGAACAAAGGCTCACCTATTATCAAGGACTCATAATTATTGAATTTATCATAGGATTGCACCTACATTGCAACATTTCTATGCACGAGTTTTCGTTGTCTACAGACACTAAACAAATCTTAATTTGTTCACGAAATTTTCTTTATTTTCTTTGTTTAATGTACTAGTCTATTCGATTCTTGTAGTATAGTCATCGTCAAAGCGGGACTGATCACACTGGCAACAGCAACACTAGTTCGTTACGAAATTCCGTAATTTGCATAAATAATGAGGAACGAGGATCTGCAACATCTCTGTCGACGAAGACCAAGGTAAGAAAGTGATAATTAATTCTTTCAATTTTCCTTCAATTTTTTGAACATATTACATTCATACAGCATGTGACTTTAGTGTTATCTTATAATTGGTTAATTTTCAATTCCGCTAAAAAATCTTTACATACGTTCATTTGGGAGCATCTGGGGCGATTTTATCAAGTTTTATGAAAATTTGAGGGTGGACCTTTTCGGAACTGCATCCATGAAATTATATATATATGTAGGGAATATTATGTTATACGTATGATGATTGTTAATAATATAAGTTATTAGCCGCGGATTTATGGCGAAGTAGTAGAAACGGTAGTCGGGGCCAGTTCTTGTAGGTGAAGCAGGGCGTGCATGCACGTGGGCGGTCAAATTCCTAGGGCGGCCAATAGTGCACTATATAAAATCATTTCCTAATTTGATTATAGCTTTGAGTTTTTCGAAATCGAAACTTATGAAAACATATTTAAGAACGTCAATGACTCAAGGAAGGTTTAACGATTTAGAATTGTTAGCTATAAAAAAGGAATTATGTGAAGCTTTAGAATTATCAGATATTATTGATGAATTAGCAAATAAGACAGCAAGAAGAGTACAGTTCTAATTTTATGGGTACATTATGTTATTTCTGTTTGAAAGCCTCTAGATTTTTTATTTGAATACAATCAAAATAAATATATTAAATATGTTTACGGACCTTTTACCCCTGTCAACTGTATGGAACTGTCATAAAAACATAGAAACAGGCTCTTATGTGTTAGGTTAGATTACGAATCTAATCGCAATCAGCATTGATAGGGGCGACCAAATATCTCTAGCACGCAGGCGGCTAACAGCACAGCACCGAGTACTGATGGGCACCATCGACTAAATTAAACTATCGACTAATGACTATTTAGTCGCAACATATTATCGACTATTTAGTCGATAGTTTTTAGTCGACTGAAATTTTGCTTTATAGGTTATGTATAGATTATGTCATCAACTTTTCAGCACCATTGGTGTATTTACCTTTTCGAAATGTATTAGTTCATAGATAGAATTTCAAAAATATAAGTGATAAACAAGTTTTTTTAAACAATTACTAATATTCGATTTTTTGTAAGCTATTTAATATTGGCACTTAAAAAATTAACTGCTCTAAATTTTTTATGAAAATCAATTAGGTTATAAGCAATAATTTGCACAGTTCTTGGTAATGCATAAAAAAATATATGGAAAAATTACAATTCGTTTGCATCGCGAAGAAAATAATCAAGATCCAGTCAATAGCGATCAATAGCTCGATAGTTCGAGCGAGTCGCTTGAAGCGACTAAATTTAATCGACTACAGTAGTTGCTTCAAGCGACTAATATTAGTCGCCTGAAAGTAGTCGACGATTGAAAAAATTAGTCCGCTGAAAGTAGTCGTTGGTTACTATCGACTTAGTCGATAGTTTTTAGTCGATGGTGCCCATCACTAGCACCGACCCTGACGATAGTCCATTCAACGTATGAAGGTTGGTCGCTGAGGGGTTAAGGGAAATTTTCCGTAGTATCAGGCACTGATGTTTTTCACAAACAAGCAAGACGTTTATGTGGCTATAAAATCATCGTTAATATGAATAAAAGAAGGATAACATTCGTATATATGATCTTTTAGTTATGTTTAAATCCTCTTTACATATTGATACGCGTTTTTCACTGAATGTGAGTTACGTGTTTGGGGTCATATGATCCCTCCCTAGTAGGATAAAATGATCCCAGGAATCATTTTACCCATATGCTATATTATTGTTGTTTGTTTTAGTTAGAACAATGCCCCGTCAGTATGAAAGAACAGCAACGCGTCAAAGCTGTTTTTATTTAAATAAAATGTAATAACTGAAATGCTTTTTAATGTTCGTCGTATTTACTATCAGTAGGTATAAATGATCCCCGGGGATCATTTTATACACACACATTACAAAATGATTCTTCAAAAAGTATGCCTTCAAAGAAATGTGAATAAAAAATATAATTGATCACGTAGCTAAATTTTATTTAACCCAATGATAAAATAGATAGACTAACTTACAAAAACTAATTTACTATTATTTAAATAATGAGCATTTGTATTTTCTATATAAATTACACCTTAAAGGGATGGTTTTAGACTCCTTTCCCCTACATCCTATTTAGTCATTTTTTCTTATAATTTAGGTGCTCGAGGAAAAAGTAACATCCTGTATAATAAAAATTGTTATATAAGTTAAGACTGTCCGAGACTACAGGAGTTGCCCCTTTCTTATACTGTAAGTCGAAATATTTCTCACAAAAGATTATTTCTACATTCTAGCAATCACGATCGGACAGGAGGATGAAGAACACCTTTGGATGGGCAAGGATCGATATCCTTACCATGCTCGTTTGCTGTGTTTTCCTCGCGTCATTCTGCTTCTCGTTGCTGGTCGAAGCTTTGCAGACTCTGATCCACATAGACCACCTGGACGAAATGCACCATCCGTTGCCTGTTCTGGCGATCGGCTTTTCCGGTATCCTCCTCAACGCGTTTTGCTACATATTGATCGGAGGATACACCTTCAACCAGGGTATCTATCTGCACGTGACGGTGAACGGAGACGTGATGTTGCGACGGTAATCAAAATAATTGAAAGAATTTTATATTATTGAATGCCACCGCAGTAGTAGCAGGATGTTAATAGTAGTCTCTAAGTTATTTTGATAAGGTTTTTACATATTTTCAACCTTAGTTAAATCACTTGATTTTTTCTTTTGTATTATTAACATAATTCTTGACAATTCATTTTGCATAGTTCGATTTACAGACGTGTGCAAATTATTGGGTAATATAGTCTTCGGAGTTTGCCGATATTTTATAGAAATATCAAGAAATTATAGTAAGACTATTAATTCATAATTTGAACGCTTCTTTGATACCAAAATTGGAAAGATATGTGTGGTCCTTCTTTCTCTTTTCTTAAAAAACAATTTTTTTTCATAAGTAATCATTAGCTGGTACCTTAAGTATAGTAGTATTTCTTTTCATATTACCTTCATTTTATAATATGTTTCTATTATTTCGGTGGATAGTTAAATGCATACCGAATTGTAGTAACTGATTGACAGTCAAACAGTGAAATTCTTCTTTTCTTGCCTCTGCTGTACCTTGAGTTTAAGGATTTGCATATATGTGTATATTAATAATTACATGGAAACAGAGATATATGAAAGAGAATTCTTGTTATAATTGTTTCTCTGATTCACAATTGATGTAGAAGAAATACATATATACGAGTACGAAATAATAAAATAAATAATGCAGAAAACAAGACGGTGACTTATGGAATTTGTTTTGTTCTTAGTATGTTCCTGATGAATGGCCTTAAAAAATGCTGATCCAATCCGTTGAATATTCGTTGAATAGACGATCATCCGCTTATTTTAATCTTTTTCTCTAACTATCTTTCTTCAGCCTTCTACCTTTATCTATATATGCATAGTCAGGATGTCAGTGCCATATATCAGAATCTCCATTTCATGGATCGTTTTTTATCTGTTTTTAGAAACGTTAGCCCTCAGCCGACGATGGACGGCGAGCAGCAGCTATCTTCTCAAATCAGACGGAGCCCATTGGGTATACCAAAGAGCCAAGGTTTTCGTGAAACCTGTCGCGACGTACTTGGCTGTGTTCTGGTTATGTTGGTGTCCACACTCGTATACATCACCGACTCTGGTGTGGCCAAATACATTGACCCTCTGTTCGCCATCATTTCCGCGATTTCCCTCTTCTTACTCAGTTATCCGTACAGTGAGTACATACTTTTATTTCGTCGAACGGAATTCCGACATCGAATAACGTTTTTCTTCATTTTTACAGTGAAAGGTTCTGGACTGATACTCCTTCAAACGATCCCCAATCACATAAATATCGATTCCTTAAAGAGGGAATTGCTGGAAGCTTTTCCGGGTATAGTGAACGTTCATGATTTACACGTTTGGCAGCTGACGGGACAGAAGATAATATCCACCGTTCATATTATATTTTTGGATCCGACGGTGAGACTTCGTTGGGTAATTTATCTTAAAAAAATCGATTTAGGACGAAGAAGTTATAACGTTCATATTTCACAGGTTTATGCTAGTATTACCAATCAAGTCACGGAGTTCTTCATAGAAATGGGTATAACACAAGTGACCATTCAGCCAGAATTTCACAAGGTACACGGAATATAATTTTATGTGTATTCAGAATTAACCGAGATCTTTATTTTGAAAATGCGGTGATACCTTCGATTTCAGGAATATTGATAATGTGGTATTTATTGTTACAAATAAATGCAAATAAATTCCGTATAAACAATCGAGAAAAAATGAACTTACACCACTTTCAAAATAAACGGTCCAAAGAACTGTCTTTTCTTTTGTAATTTAAATTCAAACTGTATCTTCTCCATTCGTTGTTTTGTATAAAGAGGAATATTCGATGAACGTCATTAAAATCGGTAAGCTGTTACCAAAGTTTTGAAAAAATAGAATGTAATTAATACAGAGTAATAGAAAATTGATGGCAGGTATACTATGTAGAATGGTCGATGTTTTTAACAGATGAGGCCAAATATGGAGAAGACAGGCTGCCTCATTCGTTGTCAGGGCGAACACTGCAGTTCCTCGCAGTGTTGCTCCAAAGAGAAGTTCATAGAAGACTCCTGTTCGCATGTATCGATGAAGCAAGTGCAGTCAATAAACAAGAAGCTCGAGAAAAAAGAAATTATCCCGGCTCAGTCGGTAGTCGATCTGAAAAGGTTCACTGTTCACGACGACGAGGCGTCACGATCGCCGAGGGACAATATGGCGGACGGAACCGCGGGACGGTCGAACGATGGGCTGACAGACGATAACAAAGATAACACGGACGGCAGTTCCTGCGCTATAAACGTGGACGCCAATAACCAAAAATCCAGTCAAAGTGATGTCGAGCTAGCATCTTAACTTTAAGACAATAATTGAACGAACAATTCTATTTTTATAGCTTATTTTTAATAGGAAACAATGGATACTGGATGATCGATACAGTCAATGTTGAATCGAAACAGTTTACTGGTAATAAGGATAAAATTGAAGGCGGTAATTGACGATTTAGAATTTGTTAGGTAGCTATTTTTTAATTATTGATCGTACATTGTTAATGTTATTGTTGTGACATTTATGCTTCCACTGTGACGATTAGTATTATGGAATGAGGTGTCTGGTATGCTGTATAGAATGTGAAAATATTAGTAGTTAGTAGTAATTATTTGATAGTTCCTCGAGATAGATATTTTAGTAAATACGTACATAGGTATTGTTTTCAATTCTTCATATTTTATCGAATTAGACTGAATATACCGAGTAGAAAATGTGGTCTGTGAATATAATATGTCTTGTTATCTCTTGCAAAGTGTTCGATACTATTCTTTGCATGTAAAACTATTCTTTTTTAAAGAGAAAGACTGGAAACTGATAGTAAATGTTCTAATAACTTGTATGTATAAATAATACAAGTGGGTCCACACTAAAAAGTATTTTTAAAAAATGAGTACACATATACCATAGAATGCAGATTATTGTTGTATCTAGCTCCGCAAAGGAGATACTTTAATTACTGACACGAATTACATACATAAATAATTTTTATTTCCACAATGTACAAAACACTGTTTATACACACTGCGTTCACATGCATTTCTTACAAACTGACCAAGGATATCGAGTGTATTAATACTGAATGTATCCCTACAACATTTAACATACAAAATTATTTTAAAAATAAAGAACCGAGTATTGAAACAGATCTAAAAGTGTAATTGTCAAGCGTAATGTAATCAGGAAGGCAATAGCTCCTTATCCTGTTTTAGATAAAAGAATTCTTCACCATTGCTCGATCGACACGCTGCCTGTCATGGCGATATCTACGAAAACTTCAAAATTTTCTTTTAAGTAAACCAAAAAGTGTACGATTAAATTTATTCTTTACAGTTTAGTACAAGTAGTTGTACATATTTTCAATGTACAGTGCTATGCAAAAGTTTCGGACTATCTACCAGAATAACATACTTTATAACATATTATTACTTTGTGAATGGAGTTAAAAATATATAGAATTAGTTTGGATTTGTGCATTACATACTTCTTAGGAAGTATTTTATCTTAAAATTAGTAAGCGTCTTTAAAAAATAATAATTCGTTTCATATAATTATGTAATATTTCATATGACATTTATTGTTGCAACGCTAGTAATTAATTCGAGGTTCGATGGAATAAGTTTCTGATAAATTCTTTTGGTACTTTCTACATTTCTTTTTCTGATACTTCAAGATTCTTATTTCTGTCATTACCTTTGTTTCTAGAAATATTGACCACCCTAAAGTTGTGGCTTTGCAGTGATCATTTCGTAACTAATAATAAATTTTCTTTCTCTAATAATAACTGAATTAAACAATCATTTCTCTTGATTGGTGTTTTGGGTCCTCGTTCTGTTGTAAAATAAACTTATTGTCAAGTTATCTTTACCTGTTCGGTTTCGTTTAATGTTTCAATACTTCATCGTGAATCTTAATAGGTTGTCTAAAACTTCTGTGCATTGCTGCATACTTACACAGTGGTATCAAATTGCGAGATTAAATAAAACAAGGTGTTTTAATACTACATATATAACAATAAAACGTCATTCGTAACTTTGCCCGATACGGTATTCAAAATGGTGTCGTGGAACTCGTTTGGATCGACCTACTTTCGGTCATGGGGTACTAATAAACTCGATACATTCATAATTAGCCAGCGCCAATTTGAAAGTCATAGATGCAAGCTTTGAATAGACACCGGGGCGTGTTAACTATCGTTTGTAACAGAACCACCGGTTCGTGGTGAATGAAACATTTTTACGTTACGAATGATAAACGAAGGCCGCGGATTCGTTCTTCCGTGTCGCGTGTCCGTGTGGGGAAGGAAGCAATAAGCGTTTCGCTCCAGAAATATCGAGTTTATTTTATCCGCAGGATGCCTGTTTGATAGCTTTAAACTATGGCCAAAAGTGTTTTCCCGTTTGGTTACTTTATGCAAGTTATTCGCGCGTGTGCACGTGCTGGTATGCATCATCGATGTGATGTGGAACGTGAAAGCTGCTGAAGTATAAGACGTAGTCGAAGTAATATAACTCGATAAATTGTTACAATTAACCTCGCACAAAGATAAATTATATCTGTAATATCGTATAATTTCGTAGTTGTCGCTGTTTTCGAAGTTTCAAGTCGCATTAACATCACAACTATAAGTAGTTATAATGATAGTTGAAATCAGTACGGTAGTTACAGATACATTGATCGAAATTGCTATAAAGTAACCATGTTTTTTTATGAATTCTTATTATTATTTAATACTAATGAAAAATTTTTGTTTGATAGCATTTTGGGATTAATTAAAGAAAGCGTACACATCGGTTTCAAAAAGTAAATATAACATTTATTAAAAAAAAAGCAAAAATATAATTCAACAGAAAAGAAACTGCGAAATTTCTATAAAGTCATTCGCTTTTTACATAAGTAAAGTTGAAATTAACAATTGTTTTTCACTATTTCTCTATTAATACTTAGTCTAACCTCCATTTTTTTGAATGAAAATACAAAAACAGATTACGATGGAGCAATAAAATTGGTGGTATTTTGAAAATACACTAGCCAGAATTTTTACAAAGTTATCTTCATTTCCATAGATATTTTCAAAATACCACCATTTTTATGGCTCTGTCGTATCTGTTTTTGTATTTTCATTAAATAAATAGAGGTTATACCAAGTATTAATATAAAAATAGTAAAAAACAATGGTTAAGTTCAACTTATGTAGAAAGCGAATAACATAGAAATTTCGCAGCTTCCTTTCTGTTGAATTATATTTTTGTTTCTTTTTGTTTAAGTAAATGTTATGTTTATTAATTTTTTTATGTATTTATCGTACTCATTTTTTTATGTATTTATTGTACTCATTTTTTTAAAACAATGTGTACGCTTTCTTTAATTGCTTTCTTTTTTATTTTTTTGTGTAGTAGCTTGGAATATTTCCATACCAATTTAATAACAAAATGCATTACACCCAGAAAATTCGTCAGCGTCCTAACTCTGATATAAAGAAATTACGCAACGCCACAGACATTCAGTTTTCCGTTTTACTTAAAATTTTCCTGCATAATTATGGATGACAAAGGTGAGCTGAATGTTCTCGTCCGTTCGATCAAATCAATTAAAATACACCAAATGGCTCAGTGTCAATTATTATCACTCATACATTTTATACTATAGTAATACATATAGTAAAAGTACTACATAATATTATAGTTTCTAGTGATTTTTATGATAGCAACTACGTAATGTCACTAAAAATGTCAATTAATCAACAAAAGTAATTTATTTCATTTTGTTATGGAATAAATGATAACACCTACATTTATTATTTATCGGATACATAATTAAACAATCGGTGGATGAAAATATTGTTGGGCAGTGCAATCTTTTCATTACGTTAGACATTTGCAGACTATAATTATATAGACAATTTATGTACAAACATCAATTTTATCGTATTATGAAATTCTCCTACACGTAACTATCGTATAATATGTAATATCAAATGGCAAAATCATTGTTGTATCTTCTAATTGTCCATTCGTCTTTAATATCAAATTTTCTTAAAAATAAGTATGTAAGCTATCCGAATACTTTTGAGCGTTCGTTGACATATACTATGTAGATTGATTGGAAAGTTTTGACCGTTTTTCATTCAGTTTTTACTGATCATTTGAATCATCCTGATGGGGGAGGTACTAATTAAATTTCACCGAGGGTATTATTTTTTTCCATGAAATATGTCGTTGATCAGAAAAAAATACAGTGCACGTATTTTATTACAACTATCCAATATCCAGTTTAAAGGGTGAAACCGCCCCACAAAGTTCGAAAAAAGCTATACGAAACATAGGTATATGAATTGTTTTCACCTCTCCAAGTATTAATTTCGTAAGCATCTTCAATTTTACAAGTAGGTGGGGATGGATGGCAGCAGAGAAAGCAATGACGTTGCAGGCATGTTACGGCACAGCTTCCCATTCACTCGCAAACGAAATGAAATAAATTACTTTGACACCATTGTGTAAATTCGAATTGATACATTTTTAATTACATGAACTATTACCATACTATCGGAGGAATTATGACAATGTCGACAAATGCAAAAAGTAAGCAACCGAATACTTTTGTGCGGTAACGTACACGTAACAATATTTCCTATTTATAACAGACGCGTAAATAACTCCTGCAATTATAGCGTCAGTACGTTTCAATATTCTTCTGGCAGGGGTAGTTTTCCTCTCCGTAGAAGACACGTGAAAACTTCATCTGTTAGTGAACGTCTCGAATAACGAGAAGAGAAAGACAAAATAAAACTTTTACTGAATTAGGCTGTAGTTCCCTACAGGTCCACGTCTCGATTTTCATAAAACTTGGTAAAAGCGTCCAAAATACTCTCAAATATAATGGGGTAATTATACAATATCATAACAGATAGGTTAACGCTCTGCATTTTGAATTCCTATTTCCCTATAAATTTTGTCAGAGGTGACCTCAAAGTGCAAAGAGTTAATATTATGATAACAACACATGGAGTGGATCTACATACAATAACTTGTTTGGGACGGTTTTACAAAAAAATTACAGTAGCACCACCAGACGTTGTATGTTATGACTTCCGCTGTAAGGTGAGTGGGTCGTTAAACGTGCTATGGCACTTCGTGTGTTTAACAATATAAAGATACATTTATTCTTCTATTGTTATTTCAGTTAATTTTCAATTGCGACAGAAAAGCTTTTACATATGTTCTATTTGGAGTACGCAACCAAATGAATGAACACTTAAAAGAACTTCTAATTATTAAAATCGAATTTTAAGTGACAATAATATTAATAAATATTTGGCACATGAAAATTACATTTTTTTACATCTATACTTTTTCATAAAGTATAGATTTTAATTTAAAAATTTCAACAAATGTAACTAATTAAATTAAAAAGAAAAATGCAGATTTCATCAATAAATGAACATTTCCAAACAATGCACAGTACGGCCGCCAATGGACAAAAGTAAAAAAAGTCATTGTTTAATATCGATCCGATAATGTGTTTGCAGTATGTTTTAATGTCTACATGATCACATTTATCAACATAAGACGTAAAAAATTCCATGGGGGATTAGTAACAAGTGTTTTCTGCAAGTAAATATCGAGGTAACCAAATAGTATACTAATATAGAACGTAGTTTGTTTTTATAGCTGCATGAATAAAAAACGTTTTGTTAAAATATAAACGTTTAATATAAACAATCGTGGCCAAAATATGTCTAATTCTAGCGAGTCTTTACAAGTTTTTATAACACTTAGGATGTGAGATAATATCTGAGCCGTAGTCAAACAATAAATCTTATTCACTTTCCTTTCCTCTAGAATCAAATTTAAAAAGAACCACTAAAAATATCCTGTGGTTCGTATTATTTCATATCAGATAGACAATATATTTTAATATTCTGTGATTTTGTTCTTCCGTAAACCTGTGAAAATAAAATTTATGAGTCTTAAGAAACACACAAAGCATGTTTCTTAAGGAGATACGTCATCCTGGAGGGTTCATAATGATAAACAACTTTAAAAGTGGTTTTTACGAAAAGTATTAAAGATACGGACGAAAATCAAGAAACTTTTGAATATCAATGAATTTAAGTAAATTCTGTGACATATCCTGCAAAATTGTGTTCCGACTCGCATAACGATGCATTATAGTAGTAATAGTTAGTTTGATAAAAAAATGTTTCGAACAAAAGTTAGTCAATATTCAGCTGACAAGAAATTACAATAGTACCTCGTATTTTTTTGAATAGAACTGTGTATTTTTTATGCTTTTATCGATGCATTTTTGTATTCTCTTTAAAAATGTATTAGAGTACTTAGGTCGAAAATTGATTACTTCCGAAAGTATAATTTTTGTTTTGAACGCCCATATACTCGTCGCACTGTGCAATGGCGCGAGAATTGTTTGAATATGAAACAAGGAATCGAAGAAAAAACAATATGTAATCATTTACTTACATTAATAACTACTCGTTTTCATATCGTATACTGTTCATTCACTGGTAGGTACGTGTTCATTTACTGGTGCATCCACCCTACATCTCTTTACTACATATTATTCTTATAAAAACACCTAACATAGAGAAGTCACGTCTCGGTCGAATTTTTGTTCAAGTTTCTGGAATTCATATACACACACACATTGGGTAAAAAAGTAATTGCACACCTTTTCAAACAGAACGATTTCTTTAAAATTGGACCAGGTACCTTGAGTTTCTTTTGTGAAATTAGACGGATTTGTTTACTAAATGACGTGTAACAACATTTTGGAAAAGTTGGAATTGGTCGGAATCGCGAAGAAAATAGTAAAGGTCGTTTTTTACAATTTTTTTTTATCTGAGACTAATGAAAATTTAATAAATACATTTCGAAGATTTATGTTAGTTATATACATGCCGAAATTTTTATTGAAATATTTAGATTTACTACAGTTGCAAGTCGAAAGTCGCGAAAACCTGTGATTTTCAGCATATTTAACCGTTTGTATTTCATAGCAACGATAACCGTTTTCGATGAAATTTTCAGCATATAAATTTTCGAAATGTATTTATTACATTTTCATTACAATCTCAGATGAAAAAGTTGTAAAAAGCAACCTTTTTCTATGTTCATCGCCATGTCGACCAACCACAACTTTGTTCAACATTTTTCTTAAACATCATTTAGTAAACTAATCTTTCTAACTTCAAAAATAACTCAAGTCAGTTGGTCCAATTTTGAAAAAGTTGTTCTGTTTAAAATGGTGTGCGAATACTTTTTATACCCACTGTATGATACATAAATGCAGTCTACCCCGTTCGTTAGCGGTCAGAACCGTGCAAGTACGTGTCACACCGTAAGAGCTCACATACGGGTATAATTGAGCGACGAAAGTTTCACGGTCCCGATCCGAGCGGTGAACAGAATCAAGGAGAACGATGGTTAAGATGACGTCGTGGTCGATAAGTCGTAGTCTGGGAATCGGCGGGGTGGGGCCTGCTCGTGGAATCGCGGCCGTAACCCGTTGCTTCGGGCGGGAGAGCCTCGGTAGAACGGTCGCGAGCGTTGACGAGGAGCGACGCGCTTCTCTCGGTACGAGATCTGTCCACGTGAACAAAACGTCGATGGTTCTGCGCGTCTTGTCAAACATGTGATGTATTTGTGTATGGTTGGACAGTGACAACCGTGTGAAATAAAGGAACAAGAATCGTGGAAAAATGTGCACCTTTCGCGGTCTCCTGTTCGTCGTCGGTCTGCTCCTTCATCTGTGCAACGGTAATTATAGTTTTACCTGTCACCGATCCACCTGTGGCCCACGGTACCATTCCGGCGAAGCGTCACGGTCACGTGGCCACCATTGAGTCACACGGTCCGAGGGGACGGGGGAACAAGGTTTTTCTGACTCTAGCTCGTACGAGGTGATCGCGGTTACCTGCCTCGAATAAACTAACGTCCCATTGGAAATTCTTCCGTGAGTCACCTGGTGCCCCCACCTCCCTTATTCTCGTGTTTCGTTTCAGATAGTCTGGCATTTTGGTTCCGGTGACGCCGGTTACCGCGAATATACTTTCAATACTCGAGTTTTTATTTCTGGATCAAAGATTATTGTTTGGTTGTGTAAGAAAAAATAGTTGAATAGGAAATTTGATTGGTTAATCGTAGAATCTTCGCGTTCTTGTAAGTTGTACCTGGTAAAGGCTTGGTCTTTTAGAGTTACTGGAATTAATGGGTTAGATGATAATATTAGGATGTAATAGCTTTAGCTGAGTGAAGTCTTTTTTTTTTAATGAAGTTTTTATTGGTACAGGCCACTGTTTTGATTTCAATCCCACTGTTCGAAGCTGGTATAGTTAATTCTTTATTTGATCGTGATATGATGTAACGATGCATTATGTCAGACATTCTATAGTGATTTCGTGCTTTTACTAGAAGACCGAATTCACAGTCATTCGTTATTCGCAGTTATTATTGTTAATTCTTTGTTTATATATATTCGGATATAAAATTAAATTAAATGAAATATTTTTGAACTTCTACTCTGTGTTTATGAAAGAAAATTGCAATTATTTCACGTAGAAATAGAGATACAGTTTTGACTTCGACCTGGAATTTTTCAGTTATAATAATTACTTGCATACTGTACTGCTGAATATTATTGTGATGTAAAGTTAAACCAAGTCTAAGTACAGTTTTGGTTTTATTGTGATTTTTGGAAGTTCTTGTAGTGAATTTTTTATTTGAAACCGTTCTGATACGACGGTGTATTTTATCAGACGTTTATTTAATCCTGTCTGCCAATTATTTGTATTGGCAACGATACAGAAGATCGACAGTAGAGTCTCACAGTTGAATTTCATGTGAATCATTCTGGAATGCGGTTTACCTGCATACACGTATGCTGATTTCACGATATTTTCTTCTGGTTGAGAGAGGAGCGAACCATCTACAAGAAAAGGACTAACTGCACTTTCTCCATGTTTGAAACGTTATTTCTCTCTGAATTGTCGTCTAAAAACGTTTAATTCGAAGGGTTACTGTAACTGAAAATAATCAGGTCTATTGTTAATTTGCAAAGTCATTTATGGAAAATGAGTGGTTGCAAAACTTTCTTGAATCCATTGCAGAATCCACACATTTCTCGAACTTTTTGGTCACTTTCGAAGACTGAATAGATTGGAGAAATCTCTTTGAAGTTCAACTGTCAAGTAATTAAATAAAATATTCAATGAGAGAGTAAGTTGTAATAGATTCAAGAAATACCCAGTCTTTCTTCTTTCCTGATACAACAAGTAAATTGTTAATTAAATTACAGAACAACCTCCCGAAATAGGCAAAATTTTTATACGGCGAAACAATTACGGACGCACGGGTCAATCAGAAATAGATGATGCATTTTGTGAATCATCATGACCCATTATTCGTTTTTATCACTTACGTGAAATTGATCGCTTCACAGCGGTGTATCAATTATTGTATAATCCTCAACAGGAACGTCCCGTTGTGTATCGTATTATCAAGAATTGACAAATACGTTATTACGCTCGATCTATCGAGTTGGACTATATTT
Source organism: Dufourea novaeangliae (assembly GCF_001272555.1). Classification (NCBI taxonomy): domain Eukaryota; kingdom Metazoa; phylum Arthropoda; class Insecta; order Hymenoptera; family Halictidae; genus Dufourea; species Dufourea novaeangliae. Next base: position 910,184 of record NW_015374021.1, on the reverse strand, counting down.
GAGTGATTCCTACATTCCTTTACGAAGAAATAAACTGGTGTGACCCGAATTCTATGAATTTACTGTGTAGTTAACCGATAGTAATCTGCGGGTCCGTCCGATACGGAGGAACTATCTGCATGGAAGCTAATCTACGGGGGACCATTCGTTTTTCTCCACCCTTCGCCGGTTGTAGTTGTAGGCTGGTCGGTTCTTATCGCAGCTTCCTAATATGCGGCCAGTCCTACGGTTCTATGTAAATGTTATTATGTACAAACATTTGTTCAACACTTGTGTCAAGTGTACAATGTTTTTGTAAACAATTACATAGTTCCGCATTACAACAGCATAGCTAACCTGGCGAAAAATTTACTAAAGCACATTTTCTAATCCAGTAAAGTAGAATATTAAAATATTCGCATAGCGGTCCAGCTATAGAAATAAATCCAGCCTTTTTTCAGTAAAGTTGAAAAGTATATTTGAAGCAATTGAGAATAGTGAAGATTTCGATACAACGGTGTCCAAAAAGATCAGTTTACGTAAGTGTTTTTGTCGATGATTGTATGAGTGGTTATCAATGGATTATTAAATACTGATTTATCGTTTATTGCCTCAAGTTCATGTTCTAATTTAAGTATTTTCATTCATAAAAATGGAATCAAATGTAGTATTCAGCAACACCTATCGTTTTGTACGCAACAACTTAATATTGGATGCATTAAAGAGTACTCAGTATGGTTTGCCAAATTAATATTCATTTAAAAGGAAATTAACGCCTTTCTATCGTTAAGCGTCATTTTTACTAAACAAATCAACGAGAAGATTATCGAATTCAAAATATTGTTATCTCATTAATAAGAAGTATCGAATTATTTCTTCTTGTATCTAATAATTACAATACGAGTTTTATACGTTTATGTCACGTACGAATGCGTTAGATTTTCTAGATATAACAAAAATAAAAAGCCTTCAGAAGAATGACAAAATTGCTTACATTACTTTTAACTAGGAGAAAATTAGTGTAAACATAAATTATTATTTTATTCCTGTTTTTGTTAAAAAAAAGAAAAGAAATCGAAAAATCGGAAATTATACAAATACACGTAGTCTTGTAAGAATTTATCGAAAAACAAACGGTGGTTCCAGCGAAAAAACATCTCGTCACCGGCTAGCCTTAATTCATTTATTTGTTTCTCTCGTGAAACGAGCCTGCAGGCTGATAAAACGACTCCCGCTATCAGTAGAGGAAAGAAAGGACTTCCTTCCTAGAGACCCTCGTATTTGCGCAGAAACGAGACTGGCAGCGCGTGTGCGTATCCACGGTGAACAGCAGCGGGAGGGATCGGTCGAAATCAGACCATCCGCAGGACATTGCGGCTAAGAAGTTCTCTATTTTTTTTTCTCGTAAAACGCATAATTAATCATGTTTCTCTGATCATGACAAAATTCATTGGTTTTACCGCAGAAAAAGGCGCGTAATAATGTAAAAATAAATCATCGTCATCGGGCGTCGAAATCTTGGAGACGCAGTGCATCCATTCGAATATGGCCGAACAAAACAATAATCGAGTACTTTGTAATATATCTATATGTATATATATCTACAGAAGACAATACAGTGGTTGTAGATTAAGCGAGAATTATTTTTTTCACCTCTCTTTGGTTGGTTACTTGAAAGCTTGTAACATACGTGTCGAAAAATGTTTTACACCACTCGTGATTTTAGAATGAAAAATGATATGCAATAAAATTAGATTTTTGGGATAATCCATTTACTGGCCGACCTTCTATTGCAGGCAACTCCAAGAAGGTTATTAAATACGTATTCTGCTGAGTGTGCCATTACTTCAAATATTAATACAGAATAAGAAATAAAAATTGTTCACTATGGATCTAGAAGAACCCAGGAAATGCGAAAAGCATTAGAACATTAACACTGTTAGAAGTTTGTCGCTTTGGAGTAAAAGTGCTGCGTTAGAAAAATGACTGTTTTCCTGGAAAAATTAAACAGAAAGTACTTAAACGAATAAAATAACAGATAAGAGAATAATCGACCTATAAAGTTCATTGTTACGGAAATAATATTAATTAAGACAACAGAGCAGAGTAAATAACAAATGAGATAAAGATTTGTATTTGAGTAATAATTCAAATAAAAATGTGTTCCTATAATGTCTATCCCTAGCCACAAGTAGCACAAATATGTCAATTAATTCCGAAACATAATATTAATTATGTCGAAATAATTAAAAATAATTATGCCCAATTCCTAATTATTAGATATGAGCCAACATTTTTTTCTCTTATTTCAAGATTCAACAGCTCTGAAACCAACTATATCAACGGAAGCTGACGAGATTATTAAGAACGAGGGTGATCCTTTGGTGATACTCTGCTCCGGTCCCTCAAAAATTTTCTTCTTTTATCCTACAAATTCCGGGGAAGCAGTAAGTAACCGAATGATGAAATAGCAGTTGCAACCCCTCAAAAAATGCAAGGAAAATTCTAATACTTGCTTTAATAATAGATCAATACATCAGCACCGGATATAAAAGAGTATCAAGATGAAAATGGTATCTATACGTACGAGTTTCGGCGACCGAAAACCGTTTTTGGGGACACCGGCTGGTACGGTTGCTCAGATCACCTAGTTGAAGTCACCACGGATTCTTATTTTGATCCAGAAATTAACTGGGTTTACGTCTACGTTCAGTGTAAGTGGATATCTGATTTATAATTGAATTGTGATTAAATGAAACATTATTAATCGATTGTTCGGGACTACTTGAATTATATCATTTCCTAACATTTATAGCATTTTCTAACATGCAGAACGTATTAAAATACAGTCTTTCAAAAAAGGTAAATATTATCCATGTCTTATTATTATCGTAGTAAAGCCACTAGTACAGAGATTAAAAATACTTGCAATTTTAATTTTATAACACTTGGAATTGTGACTTTAAATAAACTTCCGCAGTCTATTTATTCATAATTCGGAGAATTGTAGATCGATGAATCGCATGGCTGGTTCTTTAGTACATTGAAATAAAAATTCAAATGGTATTAATTTGATTGCTTTTAGATTATCTTACAAAATGGGGGAGTAAACGAAATGTACTTCTTTTCTGTTAAGGGTTTCGAATGGCTAATGTTAAAATAGTAATCTTGTGGAATCTATTGTGTCGTTCGAAAATTTCGTGTCGTTTCAGGCACCAATGTCTTTATTACCATTTTTTCCGAAGAAAGAAGAAGCCCTTTGATATATATATATATATGTATATTAAAAATACATAGATTGTTCTTGAAACATGTTTCGTATATACGCCTTACGCGAGTTAAATTTTTGCTTACCGTGAGAGATACAAGTAAAAAGGTATTTTTCCGTTATTATAAACAAATATTACAAACGTGAAAAGAACTATACTGATTTGGTTGAGAAATTTTACGGTATTCACTCTATTTATTATTCTTTTAAAAGATCATTTATTCCGGCTGTGAAAAAATGCATACCAGGAAAAGCCTCAGAAAACAAAAAAGTCGGTCGAAAACGTATTAAAAAGATTTGTTAATCTGACGACGAAGTTTTGCGCAACTTTACAACAAAACTACCTAAATATAAGAAATTGTAATAAGAAATAGGAACTACATTTGCTAATGAAGTAAGATGGAGAGTAAAAATTGTGAATCGCAATTCTACGTTGCAAAACGGCACTAACTTTTCGGACACCATAATACACTAAGATAATAATCATTTTATTGTTTTCTGTCCATTCACACGTACTATAAATGCATAAAATCTGTAGTCTAGTCATTATATTACATATTAGGTAATATAATTCAGAAAGTGTTAATTTCTAATTACTAATTAAAGATGCCGTTCTATAAACAATGAAATTATAATTTTATTAATTTATTTCATCTTTGTGGTCTCCAAAATTCAAGAAGTAAGCATAACTACGACTAATCGAATTAAACCTACAGAGATCTCTTCATATCAGTGCAGAGTAATTAGGTACTTGAACTGTTGTGTTTCAGCTGACACTAACCTATTCGTGGAAGCTGATACCTATGAATCACTACGCAAAATTTCTGGAAGTACTGTCATTATACCTTGTAGGCCAACGTCTCCAAACCTGACTGTGAATCTCTCAAACGATGAAGTGGTAATTTTATTTAATAAACGATACTGTAATGACATGTACAATCTCGGTTTATTGGAAGTCTTATGCAATAGAGGATCACGCTCATCGAAACATTATTGCATGCAATCGATTATTTAATATAAACAGATTATTTTCGTAAACGATAGATCGATCTTGTAAGAAACAGTAAGCTACAGTACCGTTCCAGCGTTTAAGAAAACCCTTCATGATTTTGTGAAATTAAGTATCGTGAAGGGAATTAGCGTAGCCATGCTTAGAATTGTGTACAGAGTGTTCCAGGTGTACGTTTCAATATTTTCAGGAACGGTGGAGGAACTTAATGAAATATTGAAACGTGTACGTGGAATATCCTGTGTTCTCACGTTCATTTCGAACGTATAAACCGATTTATGGTGAAATCGCAGTATGCAAGGTATTAATATATGCATGTACATATGCAAATATGAATTGGTGCGCATGAAATGTATTTTTTTGCAGTGTATATTGCAATGTACCAATAAAATATGTAGTCGACAATTGAGGCAAATTAGAAGAATTAGAAAAATAGTTTTGCAACTGTGCATACCCGAGATATCAGAAAAACCTGTAAAAAGGATATATTTTATGTGTACCAACCTAATCCATTGATAGGATTGACCAAAAGTATCGTTCTATGAGTATGCCATAAATATTACTCACAGATACATTTTCTTAAAATGTACATGCTAAGTTTCCGTAAATGATGATATTACTCTAAAATTTTCCTTAGATTAAGTTATAGTTTTTATTGTTACAAACATTGAAACCTTTGTGTAGTACTTTGAACTGGACGAAAGATTCTCCTTCGATCCGAGAATTGGATTTACACTGAAGAACCTCACGCTCAAGGACAGTGCGTACTACAAATGCGTGATAGAACGGGATGGTATAGATCACGAGGTCAATTATCATTTACTCGTGTTTCGTAAGTACGACTGTCAGACGATGTTGATTTGACTCTCTGGCTTCACGTAACTCTCGTTTTAACATTTGCATACTACTTCTTTTATTAATTTTTCAAATTTTAAACAATTTATTTATGTCGAGAGAAATAGGAAGTACCTAAATATAGAATAAGATTATTCTATAAGAATGGTATTTAAAGCACCTATACTTTAGTTTACACTTTAATACTTTCTGATGCATATATATACGGATCAAACTCTGTGGAATTACAAATATAATAAACAAGAAAATGATACTTGATACAATTTTCAAATATATGAAATACATGAAACTATAATAATTGTATGAAGTATCATTTTTTTGGTTATTATATTTGTAATTCCACAGAGTTTGATCCGTATCAATTTATCAAGATTTAAAGACAACCGAAGACACTAATATATACTTTTTAACAAATGATCTAATTATTATTAGGCGTGCCAATGAGAAATTTAATATTTTCTACCAAAAAAATGAATAAAATCGATTTCAAAAATATCGAAACGCATTCTATTACTAATATGCAGTATTCATTTTCGATATTATACGTCACTTTTATCACGTACAAAAAGCGGGAAGCTACAGTGAGTAACGAAATATCTATATTGTTGTAATATATTCTTTTAACATCTGTATAAAATGTGTTTCAACTTTTTCTTTCAACATTTTATTTTCATCTTCCGTTTTCCAAATAGATGTATCGCATGTCTGATAATACCTGTATATACAGTTATTTTCAGTCGAACGTAATGTTTGTACGAGTTTTAATGTACAGGGTGTGGCCAGACGGGTGATATCCCGGTAGATGGTGATCCTACATGTAAAAATATGTCGAAATAAAGAATAATATTTTTTCGTTTAACGCCTCTTTCTCCAGAAAATTGGGTTTGAACTTTTATATGAAACGCGTGTATTCGTGCCGGCAATAAGTAAAAATATCCTGCAATGAGCAGACACATTAGCCAACTTCTATTTTATTAACAGTGTATCCAACAAATTTTCAAGTTCGATTATTTATTGACACGTCTAATAATACCATTGTTTGTCAGCAATTATATTATTCTATAATGTGATCGAATGATATCAGGTAAACATACGCTAACCGAGCCAAAAATCCTCGAGGACACGTTGCGACATGTGACAAGGGGCCAAACTCTGTACGTCAACTGTACCATAGACGTTAACGTGGACATGCACTACGTTCTGAACTGGAGTACACCGCAACAAGTATGGATTACTGTATATGTATATGTATACCAAATTTAATTTTCGTGCTGCTTCTGATTTGAATTTGACGCATCCATTCGACATTTTAGAGCAACAGGATAAGCACTCGACTATACAGCACTACATACGGGTCGTATATTCGGAGAGCCACGAATGAATTGACGATAAGAAACATGACCGACGATGACGAGGGTCTTTACGCGTGTATCATCACGAATTTCCAGGACTCGAAAAAATCCGAGAAGTATATTAAAGTCTATGGTCAGTACAATTACAGCGACTTATGATTTTTACTTATTAATCCTCAGAATACGGATCATGGAGCAGAGTTGAGTACAATTTTATTCGAATAATAGTGAAAGCAATAGTATTTAAAATTGTCGTCCTGGTCTTTAAACACTTAATGAGATTAAATAATTGTTTGCCAAGTGTTTACTCACTGAAATCGAAATATTGTTTTTTTTTTATAAAAGTTGTAATTTCTACGTTTAATCGATTCAAAATGACGAAGTACTTTCTTTTATCTTTTATTCGGTATTCGAAACTCTTTGTCTGGATAATAAATTTGCTCATCTCTGCTGTGCACCAAACGGATTTTGATGTCGTTCCCAGCGGCCGAAGTCAATTCACGCATTGTATGGACCCATGTACGACCACTTGAATGCACTCTAAAATTGAATACAACTGTCAAAAATATCTCAAACTTTTGATTTATTAATAGATTATAATAACGTATGTGACGTTACATATTGTCGTTGAAATGGGATGAAAGCAGAAACTTGCGTCGTCTTTAAGGGGTTAATAATATCAAAGATTTAGTTTTTCAATTGTGTTCATTGTGACGATGATTAAATGGAAACTCGTTGTAATTTGTTATAAATATTTGCAAAGTTATAGCTGTACTCATTAACATTTAAAAAATTGATTTATTCATAGAGTGTATTGTATGTTATTCTATGACCTTTATCATTTATTTTCTTCGATGTTTTAGATCCGGGGAACAAATTCCTTAACTTAACAGCTCAGGACTCTGATAGACATTATCAACGCCGATTCGGCGATAAAGTGCAGTGGGTCGTCTACGTGAACGCTTATCCTGAGCCTACCCTTAAATGGTAAATCGAAACGGTTCCAACAGGTTTATATGTATAGCTGACCTTGAGATACCCATTTATAGTTATTCTTGAAAAAAAGAATAGTTAATCATCTTCGATACCGTGAAAAATACAATATCTGAATTGGTCTTGTATTAACTGATATTTTTCTCACGTTGATCTTTACGTTAACTTTTAATAATACCTATTGTAACATTTTAGAGAATTAATGGAACTTAATTTAATGTACTTGGACGATTTTTAATATTGATTGGTCCTCTATTATTCGTGTTTGTTTGATGCATGTAGCTATTGACCACGGTTACATAGGATTGATTCAATTGTAATGGTTGCACTTCGTTATTAATTATGTAAATTATATAATAATTTCTCAGGCTGAATCCAAAGGGCGAGGTAATGACCGGAAATTGGGCATCACCGGAGAAATCAAAATTCGCGATTAATACGACACCCCTGTCGACGATGACGATACTCAGAATCAATCATCTCGATGTCAATGACATGGGGGTATATTCGATCCAGGCCACCAATGACGACAGAATCGAAGTCCTGAACTTCACGTTGGACGTGATAGGTACGCAATTTCCGTTACTTGTAAACGATATAGTATAATCTTTACTTTAAACACGAAATTAATGACTTCTGATAATGATTTCCATTTATGAAATTATAAGTGAATTCTACTGTACGCTCGCATTTGTTGGGTTGAGACATTAAAAAATTACTATATTATAATTAAATGATAATAATAATAAATTACAAATAAATTTGGCAACTATTATGTTACAAGTCTGACAGTGATTCCGGGTGTAAAATAAATCAATGATTGAGAAATTACAGGAACTGATATTTTAAAACAGAGATGGGAATATTGTTTGTAATTTATATAATTTGTATTTTAATGATATAAATAAAAAGTACTCTCCTTAAGATATTATTAGATATATCAAAATTCTGGAGCGGATACTTCAATTTAAAATGCAATTTATATATTTTACATATTTAAATATGCACAGATTTCTACAAATAATTATTCAATTCGATTGAGAACCATTAAATTATCTTAAAAAATATGTAATTAAAAAAACTTTTGATATTTCCTGTATAATAGAGTTAACACGCAATTCGTGATTTTCATTGATCATTTTCATTCATGAAAATATTTATAGAACTTCAGTACAGTTCTAATCTTCCTATGCATTAACATAATAATGATTTACATTGTAATAAATACTACGATGTCTAGCCAAGCCAATACCAATATTGGAGAGAATAGAGTCTTACTACGCCCCTAATCAAGAGGCAGAGATGCGCTGTCACGTGGCAGCGTATCCAGAACCAGAAATTACCTGGAATTTCCTCAAATGCCCGAACTATCCCTCCTGTGAAAACGGAACTATAGTGAACTTAACGGTATACAATAATTTAATCTATCGGAAGCTTATTCTATCATTGCTATATAAGTTCTTTAAACGAATAAATACTTCATGTAGGAAACAAAGGAACACGGAATGACGACATTTTTCCTCTCGATTGTAAGGATGATGGTCGAAATGTCCGGAAGACTCACCTGCAAAGCGTGCAACGTCGTCGGTTGTGACTCCGTCACGGAAAATGTCTTCGTTTCTGGTAAGAACAGAACCAAGTTAACTCTTATCGTTGGAAGGCAAATTTTTTCGTAGACATTTTATTGTTTCTCTTTGTGGTATGCTAAGTTGCGTTTGATACTATATTGTATTCTGAAATTTTCTAGATGGAAATGGCGGATTCGGTATAATCGAGCCGAAGGAATCAGTGACCGAGGGCGACGATTTGGAGCTGATCTGCGCCGCCTCCGTTTATAACTATTCAAACATCTTCGAATGGAGCAACGAAGATAACACTCCCATTTTGGAAACTAGTAATCTAATTTCTGATATTGACTATTTTATTGCTTGATTTGAAAATAAGCGGAGTTCAGTAGAGATTAATTTCATCCAAAGCAACGCTTTGATATCTTACAATGTGCAACTACTTCAAGTGGCTGACGTGTATAAAAAGTAATTGTACGATAGAAGAATTCTCAAAATTTATAGATAGTGTGGATTTAGGACTGTTAGGAATGTTATGAGGTTTTATCAACATATCCTTCAGCGTTTAATTAGGTATGGAGGAATGATTGTAGAATGATCTCATAAACATATCGTTTAATATATCGCCATAAAATTCTTTATATGCGAGTTTGTGAAAGACAATAATGAAATACTTCGTAATGTTTGACGAAAGATTGTGTAATTATATGATATATAATTCGATACAATCCAGACGCTTACATTAGACTTGATTGAACTTCTGCATACTATTGGAACGTTTTGAGGCATCACTTCGTTTAGTATGTATCTGATATACGTATCCTGGAATTCTGCTGTGTAGAAAAACACTAAATTGGAAAGAACAATTACGGACAGTCTGTATCTATTCGAAGGAAGTAATTAAAATTTATTATTATTTCATATGATTAGACAGACTATCGATCGTTCGAGGGCAGACACAATTTACATATAGATCGATTTTGAGGATAAATAATGTAGAAAAGCAGGACTCGAAATACTACATCTGCACTGGAAGGACTACAGAGAATATTACCGAGAGCATGGACTATGATTTGCGAGTACAGGGTAACTATTTTTTTATTGTATTTAAATTTTCTGACAAATTTAAACGAGTAATTATTCAGTGATTTTTTCTGTGCGCTAGACGCACGTGCACCTACCTTTGAGGATACCAATCTCAAGCAGAATGAAGTGACTATCGATTCCAACACGCAGGGTCACAAGACAGTGATCCTTAAGTGCTTCGCGGACGGTATGCCCAAACCGAATATCACTTGGTACAAGGTAAGTATCGTAAATTAAAAACTTAATCGGATAATCGGATCAAGCGTTATTGAGATTTGAAATTCTTCAAAACGTTGTCTCGCGTAATACCGTGTCTCTTGATTAATGGATCACAGATTTTATGCGTTTATGGCATACGTATCTGTATATGACATAACGAAATATCTATTTATCAAAGAGTCGATAAATTTTCTATATTTATTTTTAGTCTATTAAATTCTATAATTGGTACAGAATATTTTTCTCTGGTTTTAATTTCTATAAATTAACGTATGAAACTGGGAATTTGTGTAAACCTTTACAGTCTACAAATTAATGAACCTGTTAATTGAGTTTTACTTTCCTAAATTATACACTTTTCAATGGTTTTCATAGGATGACACAATGTTGATGACCAACGAGCAGTACATGTTTCTTTACAATTATCAAGAGTTACATATCAAGTATCTGCTGGAAAGTGACAGTGGCAAATACTTGTGTCGAGTGGAAAATCGAATGGGAAAACTCGAAGCGTATCAGCAAATAACGATAAAAGGTAATTTGTTAAAAGAAGTACATATTACAAATATATTCGAGTAATAGGTTCTAGCTCTGCGCTTTTTACATTTACAGGAAAAGAATTGCCCAAAGAATTGATCATTTTAATTATCATCTTGGTTATCATCGTCGTGATTTTGGTGATCTATTTCACGATTAAAGTCCGTCGTGAAAAGGTAACTTCAATTTTCGGTATTACGTAGAAACGCTCAATCGTATCGGATTTTAACCATTTCTTTCAATGTTTCAGATCATGAGGAAGGAATTAATGGAAGCTGGACTAATGCACTTCGAGGAGGGAGCGATAGAGTGCTTGAATCCGGACTTGACAGTGGATGATCAGGCGGAGTTGCTTCCTTATGACAAGAAGTGGGAATTTCCCAGGGAAAGACTGAAATTAGGTGAAATTTTTTTCAATTAAAAACAATGTAATTCACTGAAATATCTTGGTTCCTTTGTTAAGATAGGAGAAAGAGTAAAAAGTAGATAAAAGTATAGCTCGATCAATTTTTAGTTACTTTCTTGATACACTCATAAATATTGTACGCTATTCGAGATATCGAAGTAGCCATTAGACCTATCCCCTGATTTACATGGAAGATCGGTTCCTCAAAATACCGTGTAAATCAAAATCATGGCTTTTTGTATGAAAAACCGTGTAAATCTAAACAAAGAAAACAAACTGCACATAATTTCGCCAGTTATTTAATTAAATTCATTTATTTCAACTCAAAATAAAAATTAAACACAAATGAAAAATAAAAAATATCAGTCCATTCATGAAATAACAAATATGTACATATACATACATATAAAGTTATTGGCGATTCAATCTCCCCTGAAGAAGCCGATGCCTCGTGCATATCCTGTCATAAAAGAATTGACGTTAACAAATATGAATGCTTGTTGTGTAGAAAAAAGGGGGAATTCCCTTTTTTAGGTATTATTTTTGAAGATCCGTTAATGTGAAAACCGTGTGAAAGCGAAATCGTGTAAAAAAAGTACCGTGTAAATCGGGGGATAAGTGTATTTCTTTGAGGATTTAGGAAAGATTTCCATTAATTTCAATCGTTGAGATATATTTCTTTGACAGTCGTGGTTTTCTGTTGTCGCTTTGTATATAATTTCATTTCTGTGATATATCAGAAGCAAACAACTGGAAATGGAATTACTGGTAATAGCGTAAAATGTTTCCTATTACACCCTAATATTGCAGTTTTAATTTGCTTTAGTACTCCATCAATAGGTGTCCGTTTTTCGTCAAAACAAGTTAAATCGATTTTGCAATTAGAATTCCGCCTTCGCTCAGATAAGTGCAGTTTCTGATCTACAGGGTGTCCCAAAAATGTCCTCCGACCCGGAAATGGGGCACTCGGGGGGTGAATTGGAACAACTTTTTCCTTAGCAACAATGTAATCTGAGGCTTCGTTACCGAGATATTAACGAAAAACCCCGACCAATCAGAGGGTATAATCTGTCTTTCTGCACATGACTGCCTTGACTTTTAAAAGTTTTATATGTACTACGTTAATAAACGTAATCAATGGTTAGTGGTATTTTGATAACACCTAACGGAGTATGGAAATTTAATATTATATAACAGGAAAAAAATTGGGAAGTGGTGCGTTTGGAGTCGTTATGAAAGCGGAGGCTCAAGGAATTTCCGAAGAGGAGACGATGACCACCGTGGCTGTGAAAATGGTGCGTCGTACAACCGATCCCACGTATGTTCGTGCACTTGCCAGCGAATTGAAGATCATGGTGCACCTTGGGAAACACCTGAACGTTGTCAATTTGCTTGGGGCTTGTACGAAAAATATTTCGAAACGTACGTACTCCGATTATTGTACATATGTATATCAGAGGTGTGAGTAATTGACTATTTGTTATTAGATTTATTCATTTTTAAGAAGCCAAATTATTCAAATCGATGGTTGTCCATTGTTCTGAAGATATTCTGAATGTATGTAGTATTAGTATCTCATGGGAAAAGAAATCGATTACTTATTGATACAACGCCAGTTTGTGAAAGAGCTTTAAATACATGAAAGACACAAATTTTGTATGAGTTTCAAGTTTTATAAGATCTCTTCAATTTCATTTAATAGTTTCTACTTTTTTTTAGGTGAATTGTTAGTGATCGTCGAGTATTGCAGATTTGGAAATTTGCACAACTATTTACTCCGACACAGGGGTGACTTTATTAATCAAATTGATCCGTCGACCGGCAAATTCGATCCTAGTATCGGCATAGATATCCTCACGCGGACGGCCAGCGTAGGCAGCAACAACAGGTTTGTCTTAATGCCTTATTTTCGTGTGTTTTATGATATATTGGTAGTAACACAACCATTGTTCATTTTCAACAAATGAGAAATTATCTCTGCTATGAAAATTAAAATGTGAATTGCACGTTTCACGGTAATAACATTATTGTATGACGGAATGTTACAAAGGTTTGGCAACATTATGCACTGACATTTTTCTTCAATCTCAGAAAAAAACTGTTGTATAACTATGTGAAGCGGATTTGAGGTTTTCAGCGTGCATGAGCAGATAAAAAAGTTAGTTAAAAAAAAATTAAATTTGCGTAAGCTTTTGATGCTTTTTAATGTCAACTATTCAGAAGAGTTAACTTCTGAAGAGACATACTATTCAGAATAATTCTACGAACTCAAGAGGCAGCTGTGATACTTGTTTTCAAGATGGTGGAAAGAACCATAATTGGAGCCTTTTGAATGTTCAAAATTATGTTGCACTGTCTTTCTTTCATCCTTATTCTTAATTTATGGAAAAGATAATAGTCGCAAGTAGATAAATAAGTAGAATATAACAGTAACCAATCTGTACGACATTTTTTCAGGCCAAACAGTTGTACATACTGGTTCGCAAAGCTAAATAGATTTCGTGTGTCGTTTTTTCGACATCTTGAATGTATATAGAGGATACTATCAGAGTTTCTATTATTGTTTCATGTAGTGCATTGTTTTAGAATGAGACTATTGCGAATAATTTATGAGAAATATCATGAATATCTTTCAAAAAATTATTGTTTTAATGTATATTGTGGGACTTAGGACAAATCTTGTTTAATAGTCCTCCTTACGTTGACGAGATTCCATTGTGCCTTTGTTCAGAAGGTCAATACCTTCCCGAGACTGTGCTGAAACTGCACCGAAACTGTTTATAATTGCCGAACCTACAGAATTAATACGATCGTAAAAATTTAAACATAATATAATTGTTTAGCTGATAATCAAAAGCCTATTAAAGCTTCCATTTTTCACTAGTTCTCCTATATTTCTTCCGACAAACCTCCAGTTCATTTGGTAAATTTATACTTTCGTGAATTAATAAATAAATTTAACACAATAGCTCGAATTTGACATAAACAAGGCGTCTAATTTGTTAACCGTTTAGGAATGGATGGTGTACAAAAATCAGATACTGGCTTTTAATACATTGGGATGCAACTACCCGAGTTTCCTGTGAATAACACTATAAAAATAGTGTCGCATGCAAAGGGTTGCGGTGTTAACACATTTGTGTTTTCTTTTGTCTGCATGATAGGATAAAATATGCGGCATTGTCATTTTCTCGCAGTATCAGTGGAAATTCAGGCACCGATTCGGTGCACTATCAAGGTACAGCCATGGATTCCCAGGGTGTTATCATGACGCCGTACGGCTGTGTACTCAGTAACGGCTCATCCCAGCCGGGATGGAGATCTAATTACCGTGGCGACTACAAGGATCATAATTTAAAACCGATTTGCACGCAGGATTTGTTATCCTGGGCCTTTCAGGTCGCTCGTGGAATGGAGTATCTTAGTCAGAGAAAGGTAGGTGTCGTCAATACATCATATTTTATTTATTTATTTAGCACTCTTATTCAATACTAGAAATTCAATTTCTTTAGAATAATTAAAAAAGGAATGATTTAAACACATATTTACTTCCACTCATAATTTATATTTTCACTGCGTTTTGTAGTTTGTCCACATTTTAAATACGTAACTACCTAATAACACTGTTCAACGCGTTAAAATTTTTACAATTGTCAATAAGCGTGCCTGATAGATCTTTATGAGCTAAATACGAATCTGCAAACCGTTTCTTTCCAGCACGTCCAGTTTTTGAAAAAATAAAATTTGAAGAACATTGCAAATTTTCAAATTTGGACCTGTGTTGTGCTTTTACCATAATTATTATTCAGTTTCTTTTTACACGAATTAATTCTCTGGACTCTTGTGAATAAAATGATATAAATTGTTATTAGATTATAGACATCTAAATATGTATAAATAATGTTCGAAGTGAGAAGGACACCGAAAACGCACCACTTTTCGCTGATATTCTTTAATTTATTTCAAAAACAAAAGGTCTAGGAGAAAATCTAACTATAGAACGCGATAGAGCAGACCTTTCTGCCCAGGAAAGTGTCAAGGAAAGTTACAAAATCTATTTTGTTTTGAATAGGGAAGCGAAATGGTTCAGCAAAACACACAGCGGCGACAGTGGTACTCAATGACGGCGGTCGCCTTGCCTGTGGCCCAACGTAACGGAAGCGCTAGGCGCGCATGGCCACCACCCTCGGCGCCGCGTGTTTTGCTCAACTATTTCGCTTCCCTATTTCAAACAAAACAGATTTTGTAGCTTTCCTGGACACTTTTCTATTGCGTGCTATGGTTAGATTTTCTTCTAGACTTTTAGGTTTTGAAATAAATTAAAGAATATCAGCAAAAAGTGGTGCATTTTCGGTGTGGTTTTCACTTTGAACATTATTTAAACATATTTAGATGCCTATAATCTAATAACAATTTATATCATTTTGTTCGCAAGACTCCAGAGAATTAATTCGTCTAAAAAGAAAGTGAATAACTATTACTGTAAAAGCACAAGACAGCTCCAAAGTTGAAAATTTGCAATTTTTTTCAAATTTGATTTTTTCATAAACT
The DNA here is from genome assembly GCF_001272555.1 of Dufourea novaeangliae. Lineage (NCBI taxonomy): Eukaryota > Metazoa > Arthropoda > Insecta > Hymenoptera > Halictidae > Dufourea > Dufourea novaeangliae. Next base: position 894,364 of record NW_015374021.1, on the reverse strand, counting down.
GGACGTATTGGAAAGAAACGGTTTGCAGATTCGTATTTAGCTTATAAAGAGCTATCAGGCACGCTTATTGACAATTGCAAAAACGATAAAGAGTTAAAATTTGTTGAACAGTGTTATGGACTTGGCTTTACACAGATTTTCCGACAAACTGATCGCTACTTAACAATTCATTTTCAGGTGCTACACGGTGACTTGGCCGCAAGAAACATTCTACTGGCCGAGAATAACGTAGTGAAGATTTGTGATTTCGGTTTAGCGAAAACTATGTACAAAGACGACAATTATAAGAAGAAAGGCGACGGTCCGTTGCCCATCAAGTGGATGGCCATCGAATCGATCAGAGATCGAATCTTCTCCACGCAGTCGGACATTTGGTCGTTCGGTATAGTTCTGTGGGAGTTCTTCACGTTGGCTGAGACTCCGTATCCGGGAATGGAAGCGGAAAAACAGTATCAAAAGCTGATTGAAGGTTACAGGATGGAACAGCCGGAGTATGCTACCTTCGAAGTGTACGTTCAGTTTGTACAGGACCTTCAGGTTTCATGCATTTATAGCAGATACCATTGTTTGAATCTTAATATTAGTAAGATGTTTATCAAAGTTTAATGCCTTTCTTATATTATTTAAAATCTGGTACAAATTTTCATACCATAAACAAATATCTACCCGATTTGAGATTTTCGTAATATGTATATACATAAAAACTATATTTTCATTAATATTCCCAGTCTAATTGTAATTAGCTGTGACCCAACGTTTGAAAATAAGTTCGATGAACCTGTTTTTTAAAGTGAAACTTTGCAACCAAGCTTTATGATGCAGAAGTTTGTAGAGACGTCATTTCTGTTATGTGAAATACTGAGTTTATTGAAATACTGCCTGCCTAAATCGGGAGTTGTATTTCCGGCATTTGTCAATAAAAATTGTACTTTACCATCTTCTCTATCCGGTTGCACAATCAGTTAAGTTCACCGTATATTATAAAATGTAATTTATAGTCACAGTCTCATGGTCTGTAATTTCCAATTTATAGATATGATATAATGCTTCAATGCTGGAAGGCCAAACCCACAGTACGCCCAAGTTTCACGGAATTAGTCGATAGTATAGGTGATTTGTTGGAGGAAAGCGTAAAAGCGGTAAGTTTGTTTATTTCATTCATTTTCTGCTTAGAGAACGTAATGAATTATTTTTAATAACTGCTGGATATTTATATTGTTTACTGAGTGTACAGTAAGATTTACTAAACTTTTCAATTTTATTGTATTATAGCAAAGCTTGAACATTCTCGTTGTCTTTCAATCATTGAGTAACCATTACTTGTTTCTTCAGTTTGTAGTAAATTTATAACATTCAGTTTGTATAAAATACGAATTAGTTTATAATAGTAATTACAACACATATACAATACAACGGGTTCATTAGATTATGTGTGTAATAAAAACGTTATATGTATAGTAACAATTTTGTTATTACATACATGAAATCTTGAATACTTGCTTCTACTGTAAATGAGTAAAGTTTATAGTTTACTCATTATCCAGAATACAATTTTACAAATATCACAACCTACAAATTTTTAATATTCAACTGACCTTCCATTTCAAGACCACTATTATTAAAAACTTATTACATACCACGTTTAACTCTTGTATAGGTATCTGGGTACCCAGGTACCCATTTCTAAATTTCCTTTCACAATTTTGTATGTCCTTGTGTAAAACAGCACTTGGTATATTATAGGAAGGAAAAACTATGAGTTTCGGAAAATTATGGAAGTAACATTATGTATGTTTATTTAATCTGTCAGAATGGGGGTATAAAGATTGCTCAATAACCGTGAATATTTTGGTTGCCCACACCAGGGTTAACACAGTTTTTATTTCATTTGCATTCCATAGTTTACTCATTATGTAGAATATTGTAGAAGACAAAATTTACAAATATTACAATTCCCAAATTTTTAATGTTCAACCAACTCTCCATTTCTAAAACACTGTTAATAACACTAGAACTAACACCATTGAATTTATACTAAATTAAATTGTGTGATACAATAATATACAGAATATACAGGGTGCGGCCGAATAACATGTACAAGCGAGTACGAGGTGATTCCTTATAAAAAAATAAGAACAAAATATGGAATATAATTTTCTTATTTAAGGCTTAGGTTTCGAAAAAATCGACTTTGAATATCTGCTAGATACAGGAGCAATTGAATAGGATGGGGCTAGCGCGTCTGTTCATTACATTCCGTTTCCACTTATTACTTTGGTGAATACACGTGTTTCAGATTAATTTTCGAAGTCGATTTTCTCGAAAACTAAGCCTTAAATGAAAAAATTTTATTGCATATTTTGTTCTTAATTTTCCATGAGGAATCACCTCATACCCGCTTGTACATGTTATTCGGCCACACCATGTACAAGACTATCTAGCATAACATATCGTAAAATAAAATTTGTAGTAAATTAAAAGCCAACGTAAATTCCGTCAAATGCACTATTATAATTTCAGTAATGGTAAAATAGTAAATCAGTAATCTATCATTTTGATGGGTTTGGTAGTCCTAGTGTTAAAAACATATTACATTAGTCTAGCAATCAATGTTTTGAAAAGTTGAACCCACCAACTGCATTTTTCCACTACAGTGGACGCCTTTTTTTCACTTTAGCAACAATATTTGGAACATTTCTTGACGATCAACAGTACGAAACTTATTTAATGACATCCAATCATTAAAAACACGTTGTTACTCTGACTACTAGTTCGTTATTTATCATGATAAAAAAAAACTTTTCAATATTTCAAATAGTTTTAAAATAGACTGTTGGTTCTTGATTTTATGCAAAAACTTTTTTGCACAAGATACTAAAATGATGCAGTGAGTGACTTAACGCAGCTTTTATTCCGTCCAATTGTAACCAATGTTTCTTTTCAACTCCAGCATTACGTAAGTCTAAACGATCCCTACATGGACATGAACACGACGATGCTGGAAGGCGGCAAAAACGACTACCTGACAATGTTGTCCGCCCCTGACCACACGATGCTGTCTTCACCGAACCACGACTACGTAAACTCACCTGTACCTGAGAATCCAGGGGATTCGTCCTACCTGTGCATGAGCCCCATAAGCAAACGTGACGAGTCCGGTATATTCAGTCCCAGATCTGTTCAGGAACGAACGCATTTTGACTTTCCATCCCCGACCTCCGACTCGGAGGACGCCGTGGAGATGTCGCCTATGCTGAAGAAGGTAGAGGATGACGATCCCTATTTGAAACCGATCAATGTTCACGAACGAAGGGCAGAGTTCGCGAGGAATCGTCAGGCGATGAAGAACCAAACTGCGGACCGACCGATCGATCGTGATTCCGGTTATTGTAACACACCGAAGAATCTTCAGCTGATAGATCTAAACGAGAAGAATAAGAAATGCACGGAGGAGAGCGAGGACAATGTGGATTCCGTGGATAAGAAGGATTTCAGGCCGTCGATCATAAGAACCCCGGACAATTACGTGAACATGCCCAAGCAGAAGATCGACTTGAAGAAAGATATGCCAGACGGATTCAGCAATCCCAGTTACGTGATGATGAGCAATCGAGAGGCAGATCAGACCAGGGTCTGAAGTGCTAACGAAGTTTCATTTGATCCGTAGGCGCCCGCGCGCGTGTGTGTTTTCGTGGACGCATAATTGTAAATTTATGAGATTTAAGGAGAGATAATGTATTTGATTCCAGTGTGCCATGACGAAACGTTTTGATAACAGAACTCAGTCGGTTTAAAGAGCGAAAAACAAAGGAAAAGTAGGTGACGTGGAGAGAAATCTGAGCTAAATTTTTAATGAAGCGATTACTCAACAAATGTGTTCATATGTTTTATTATTAACGGAGAATTTGGTGGATGATTCTATGCGAAGAGAATTCATTGCAAATAATGCTTTACAATTTCTAATCCAAGGCTTCGTTCTTGAGAAAAATGTGTTTGAAGATTGGGTGGGTATGCGTGTATTCGAGTACTGTTACGAGTACTGTTGTAGAACCGTAGGGTAAGGAAAACGCACTTCATTCCTTGTACAGTGGTGGTTTTTCATAGCGTCGATTAAATCGCGAACAAAATAAAGTTGTGACGACTGAGATCAAAACTGTGGTCGAGACTACGGATGCTTAAACGGTTTCACGAAGTTAATATTCTCGAGAAGAAAATGATCTACAAAGAATATTTAACTTTATATCTTCGACTCGATTTTTCGAGCGGAATCACAATCGTTTACATAACATCCTGTGTATCTAACAGATTGCCTTATTGCTGTGCATTTATTAGTAAGCAGAGTACTTTATTCATTCGAAAAGAGTGAAAAGAAATTATATCGTAAGATTCTATATTTTTCTGAAGTTTAATTTTTTCAACTCTTTCTATATACTATACATTTAGGAAGATGCAATCGGGTTTTTACAATTAACTAGGCGTTTCATATTACAATACTGTACTATACTTATTAGTAATATGTATATTACTGACCAAATGTACAAAACAAGAACACAGACAATGTGTGCAGAACGTGTTTAATAACGAAGTCTAATACGAATGCTTTTAGAGATGTGTACTTATTATCTGTTAAAGACGAGACCACGGTGAATGTTAATTAAAATTGTGAATATTCATTAAATCGCTTTAAGTATTAACGAAAGAAGTCGAGGAACAATATTCGACGTGTTAAACTACAAATTTCAGGTGTATAAGCTACATAAATTTAAGCGGACTCGCTAATCAGTACTTAATACTCAACGTAATGCTGATTTTGCCACAGGGTTTTAGTGTTATCAGCTTGATGAACGTGAATTTTTGTGAAAGTTCTTAATGAATCACGACCAAAAACGTGTGACGTTTCGATGTCGACGGAATATTTTTATTTGTACGCAATATTTGTATATCGACACTCGAACAATACGATTCGTAGTCTTTTAAACTATGCTTTTTTTAACGACAAATTTGTAAAATAAAGTTTTTATCTAAAAGAATTTCGCTTTTAGCGTTGTTTAAACATCGAGTGGTTCTGTAATTAATATTTTTCAAACTCCAACGTCATCGTTGATTCTAATCGAGTAGGGAACATCGTGTATTGTCACGTTGCTACGAATTTGTCGACCTTCCTTACGAATCGCATCGACCAAATTTTTTTTGTATTTTCTCCACCTAAGAATTAGACAATTGTTAGTGATCGAAACTAATAGCGTTTTCGTAAGTAATGATTTTACCTTCGATTTCTGACGAATTTCTTGAACAATTCTTCTCTGGTTGGATACTTTGAATTCATGAACAGCTTCACGTGTTCCCAGATGTTGGCTCGATTGTGTTCGTGCAAGAAGTATCGAGGAATCAAAAAACATCGTACATTTGACGTGGCTACTATTCTCCGATTAAGCATGCACGAACCTGCATTTTGTTAAATAGCATATTTTAAACTTTTGCCAGAAGGGATAGTCTAGAAATAATAATCGCCGATTTTTATGAAATTCTGCATAAAGGTAGAACATCGATAAATATTTGACATGCATTTTTAAATCGATTAACGTTCATAGTGAAATTGTGAAAACAATCCCTAATTGTGGCGGTTGAGAACTTACATCGTCCATTGTCTCGGGAACTATAAGAATTAGACAAAAAGTTTAAGATTGAAATTGTGTGTCTTTGAATAATAGATGCAGAAAAATCCATGTGTTTTAATATATTGCTATCTTTTGTAAACTTTGTTTAAAAATATTAATCCTGTCTCTATGAAATCTCTATGTGTAAACTGCAAATTGTAATACAAAATACACAGAAAAATAGAATTTCCTCTTTTTCTACTGTCACAGAAATTTTTGTATTTGTAGTATATTCATATTTTCTACGAGGTGAAGTATGTATTTTTCAATACTTTCAGGACTTTGTATTTGCATAAATTTTAACTCTTGGATTTGGATACTCTCTAGTCGATATGTATTTAATATAATTAATGATTATGTGCTCCTAATGGTGGTTTGTTAAATTTCTATTTATTAAGAATTGTTGTCCTAAACATTGTGGAGAGTAATACAAGATATTGTTTTCTACCATCTTTGAACGCTCTTTTCACACATCTAAACTTGAATGTCGACAGACATGAAAACAAATATTTTCCACAGGACTATCTTTTACATGAATTTCATTAAAATCGGCAAATATTACATTTGTATGTCGTTCTTCGCCACAGCTACATGCAAACAAATGGTGGCGGAAAGTAAGGTTTTCCAAAATATTACCCAATCCGAAACAGGCGCCCCTTTGAAACGTACAAATTTGCATGAAAATCGTACGCACATCTTTTGGATAACATTGTTGGGAAATGGAAGACGGTTCCCTCATCAGCATTTCCGCTACGTCCGTAACTTTGTGCCATTCGTTCACCTTTCAAGTAAGTTTAAATCGCCTTTTATCCGAAGTTTCTTGACTAACACGATATTATCAATACTTACGACATCTACAAGGGTAGTTGTAATGATGCTAGAACGATCGAGATCCATTTTTTCGGCAAGTAACTTTGATCGTGCTGAAAGGCGTAGTAATTCCATGGCCGCCGTGGCCTCCTGGTCTTCGTCCGACTCGACTATGTGGTTTTCCTTAAAAAAACATTTCTTTTTTACTACGGTACTAAGAAAGAGAAGAAATTATTTCAATGTAATCGAATTAGTCCTGAAAAACACTTACGATAATTTTCCTTAATCTTAAATTCAATATTTAACAACCTAATATTCAATTGTTATGCAACAGAAATTCGTTTTATTTGATGGATTTTTCTGAACTATTGAATCAGGGGGGAGTACTTTGTTCTAAACTACTTACTAAATAATTAAGAGTATTCTGGTATAATGAAATAAACATTGATTTTCTTATGAACCAACGAATGACGAGATGTTCGTCGTTATAAAAATATAGATGTTTTATTCTATAAAAATGGAGAGTGGTGGTAATGTCTGCTGTGATATTATTATATTCATTAAAATCATACTCGGCTAGCTCCGCGTTCGACCTCCATCTGTCTCCGCATTTCATCAGTTATATTTGCTGTCGGTGGTGTGTAAGTTTCCTCCGTGGACGTGGGGTCGTATAATTCGTAGTGAACGCGTCCATCAGGCATACATTGCTCGCGTACGATCATATGTTCTATCAGTCGACATTCACCTTCCAACAAGAAATGGACGTAGTTAACCATTCCTTTGCCGTCACCTAGTAAGATCTTAAACAGTTACGTTTGTATTCGATCTACCTAGAGAGTCAGAGAAATAAAAAATCGGTCACCTATTACATTTCGAATCTTATACAATTTATGATTCTCATGATTTCTTAACGGAAAATAAAGTAGAAAATCCCAACGAAACTTTTAATTTATTTATAATTTAGTGAAGTCAACCATAGAAGTATCTATGTATGTACGTAGGATGTTCCATAATTTTTGTCGTATGGCCTTGGTATGTAGAAAGGATAGAAAAAATTCCTTTATACCAGTGAATAGCCCAATTCTTTTGAGGTATACAGGGTGTAACAAAAATGTTGTCCGACCCGGAAATAGGGCACTCGGGGGTGAATTGGAACAAGTTTTTCCTTAATAACAATGTAATCTGAGGTTTCGTTACTGAGATATTAACGAAAAACCCCGACCAATCACAGCGCGAGTTTGCCAGCCGATTTCCCGCGGTAACGCTGCCTACCAGTCGCAGCGCGTAGCTACCGCTAGCGCGGAACTCGGCTGGCAAACTCGCGCTCTGATTGGTCGGAGTTTTTCGTTAATATCTCGGCAACGAAGCCTCAGATTACATTGTTGCTAAGGAAAAAGTTGTTCCAATTTACCTTCCGAGTGCCCCATTTCCGGGTCGGAGGACATTTTTGGGACACCCTGTATATGTCTATGGTCCTTTCTACCAGAGCCGTGCGACAAAAATTATGGAACAACTTATGTATAACTCTTGCTCATAAGTAGACTGCGGATTTTTATGCAAAATGATATTTTCTAAAGTAATTTATAAAGACGGGAGCAAATGTAACGAGGTGTTATGAAATTACTGAAAGTCTGAAATAAATATTGTTTATGGGACATGAAGGCTCGATGGACAACGCTTATGCTACTATAAAGTAACAAGAGTAGCCTTAAATATATACTTTTACGATACATCACATTTTTTTCACACAGACCAGGTGTCCTAATACTTATGAGTAGTAGTGTTTGTAACCCTGTGTTTCAATATTTGTCCATAAAAAAGTGTGTTTGCATAAAGATCTACTTATAATATTATATCAATTATTAAACTTACTTTCAAATTCGTTTTGAAATTCTAAAATTGATAACAGAGTATCGTCTCGACAATAGGTAATATCTTGGATGTTTACTGCACATGGAATGGTTCGAGCGGTTTTACTCGAACACCATGGCCGTCTCAAAATTATAGTCCACTTTGAAGGTAAATAGCGATGACCATAATACAAGTTTTACAATTTTCATACCTCGCCTGGGCGAAAATCTTTCATTCTGCTCAAAATGCAGCATTCTCGCACGGTAACTTTGTCCCAGGTTCTGAAGTAATTGAAGTGGACCAATGCATCTTGGAGAACGTCCCACTCTTTTGACAAATGGCGTCGCAGAATTTTGTCGAAGTATTCACGTGGGATAAGCAGTAAATCCACAATGGCTATAAATAGATCGGTTTAACGTTTTTAAATGTTATATAATTTCACAAGCATATTCGGTTACATGAACAGCAAAGAGTGTAACAGTGCTACTGACTACGTTTCAAAATATTTGATTACTCCTTTTAAAGACGGAAATATTCTAGTTTTTAACACTATGTTTATAGACTGGTTTTCAAACTGCAACTGTGTGGGCCCAATAATCGGGTAATGTTTTCGATTGTAGTGGAGATTTTTCCTTTTTTGTAAGGATTTGTATTTAATGTTGTATCATTTTTTCGAGTGAAATTTCGTATAATCTTTTGTCTCTATGTACAATGCACTGTATTATTTTATTGTAGGTATAATAAGAAAATATTATACACAAGAAATTTTCTTTTATCATTTTGTTCCTCACTGGAATTCATTATATATTTTTATAAATTGATAGTATGTATACTTTAACACATCTTCCATTTACCGAAAATGACGATAAGGTGTTATAAAACAACGAGAAGTATTGTTAAAGTACTGTTATATTTAACAAAAGGATGAAATTGTATTGAAAGCATAAAACAGTAGTTGCATTAAAAATTATTCGAGTAATACGTACTCTTCGTGACCACTGTTGCATTTCTTGGTATCGTGTGCAGTAACGCGATTTCACCGAACATGTCGCCAGCGGTCAAGGTACCCGTATCCACTTCTTTTGATTCATCTAATTGTGAATGAAATTCTTTAAAATTTGTCATAACTAACCGTTTAATGGTATACTGAAATATTCAGAAGAAAAATTCAATAATCCTCGCCAACATATAGCACAGTCCTAAACCTAAAATCGGTCAAGCGGAAAAGAACATCACACGTTTCGAGCGATGGAACGTCTATTTAAAAGATCAAAGGGACGATAAGGTGCTCGAGCGACGTTCAGTGCCGCACAATATCAATTCAGATTCAAAATATTTCTGATTTTTTATTATTAATCACAGTCTATCAAAAGTTAAAGTTCATTAAAATTGTTGCGACCCAACGCAGGTAGGCGATGGTTGTAACGTTCGTCGCGTCTTGGGCCGTCGACACGGTCACCAAACCGTCATAAACAGGGATTCCTGGACAGTTTACCCGGGTATCTCATGGGTATCCGGGTAAAAGTAGTAGCCCTAATTGAAACACATATTACCACACTTCCCAACGAGCTCCGCGGTATTAATTTACCAAAGAGCAGTGACTAATCACCAGCTTATCGTGAGTACGCCGTAACACAAATATTCCGAATATTAACCCCTTGCCCTATGATTTTCTTAACGTCTACAGTCTCCTGGATTACATTGTTATCGATAGTTTCACAGAAACGAAAGGACTTCTGAACTTAACGCAACTGTACTTTTACTATAAAAGTTAAATATTCATACCAGCAACGTGGTTCTTTACTTCGAATCAAAGAAAACCGAATAATAGTCTTCTTCTTTGTTGAATCGATTTTCGAAGCGTCAACACGAGTCTGACTCGATGTTATAAGGCAAAGGGTAAAACGTAATTTACAGTACCCGCGTAGTAAATAAACTACAATTAGATGGACGTCTATAGGTGTCGCCACTCAACGCGATAATTTACGACCACGCTATATCTTGGCGAAGACTATAGAAGTAAGATTATCCTGTTGCACGAGACAAAATCTGTTGAAACTAATGTTAAGCTACGTATAACGATAATTTGACAAATTTTAGACAGAGTGAGGAAAAGCAGAGTAGGAGGAAAATGGTGCAATATTAAAAAATTCTTACGAACCTGTCCAGCGGTCAGTAACAACTCTGGATAAGGTGACTTCTCCGTTCAAAATAAAATAGAGATTCTCTGCTTGGTGACCCTGTCGCACAATCACTCGGCCAGGTTTCAAGTATTGATAAACACACACCCCTGCTACAGATCTTTTTAGATGTTCTGGGTACTTTCGAAATGCATGGAACTTTTTAAATAATTCGTATATGTACGTCCTTTCCACCGACGTTCTGCTTCCTGGACTCGTTAAAAGCATGGAACGATCCTTAAACAGAAAATAAGTTTCATTTTACGTCCGTTATAAATATGTACTATAATTTACTATTAATTGTGTATAATCGAGCTTACTGACCTCACGGGTCAGGCCTTTTTTTTCGACCTTTTTTTGCTGGGCCATTCGAATATTAACTACCACATCGTCGCTGATTTCATCGACGATTGGCTCCTCAGTTAACCATTCGATGTAGTCTAGGATGCGTCTGACAATGGATCGGAAAAGGTAATTCCCTTTCAGTCTTCTAGGCTATTTATCGACATTAAGTAATTTATTATGTTATAATAGGGCCGTATTAGTACATTTTGTTCAATCTACGTTGATCCTATTGTTAGATCTGTTATTAGATCGGTGCAAAAAGAAGGGCGAATTGAAATATATGTGATTATGTCATTGTGATAGTTGAGATGCGGGGGGACTAGAGCTAGCAACAAATTCGTGGTATTTGCATATTACTTTAGAACAGTATAATTTTGAAAAAGGAAAATGGAATTTATTTTTGACTGTAAATAATAAAAAAAAAATGAAAGATTTGTGAATATCGCGTCTTTAATACTTTTAACGTTATTGCGATAACGGCATATTTTATCGTAAAATCGAGATAATCTCTTTCTCACAATACTTGTTGGGGAACGGTAAATTTTTCTCTACTGTTTTATGTTATCTATATTCTTATAAGACTAAAATTCATTAAATTAATGCGATTTGTATCAAATTATGACAGTACGTAGATATGCATTATGGAATGGCCACTTAAAATGAATTTTAATGCCGCCACCGTATCATTTTATGTACAAAGAAGACGATACTCCGTTTAAGAAACTAAAATATCGTCGAAAGTGGACTTTAAGGTAATAAATTTCTGATAGTATTGTATTATTCTGACTCACTCGAATTGTGCTTGACGAAATCCTCCATAATATCTGGGAAAACGACTGCCGAAGAGATGTTCCTCTTCTGTACGACATTTTCCGTCTTCTGTTAATTAACCACGAGCCTTAAAAGTATACACGCGAAACATGTACAGAATCACTTTATAATTTCTGAGTAGCGAAAACTTTAGTTCGTTGCGTCTGACATTCACATTGTTTTATCGATAAACGAACGGAAGGTTGCGCATGCACTGGTTACCCTGTGAAACTTGCTTCGAGCAAACAGTGCCGCACCTTGTTAGGCCCGATGCACACGAGCGTATGACCTGCTACGATATGAGCTTACTAACACGTTATTTATTTACAATAATTATATTTATTGCGAGTAATTGAATAATGAACATCGACCCCACTCGAGCTCAGCTAGCCTAATTTCGCCAGTATTGCCAGGTTTGCGTTTTCTTCATTTTCTCCATAAAGAAAAGCTTATATGTATTATTTAATTAGTAGTATCTGTCAGATATTTCATAAACTTTGGCGCCATTGTCAAATGTATGGGACGTATTTATCACAAATGGCATTCAGGAAAGCATCGCAGGTTTCAGAACTTCGAGGAGACCACAGCAAAATTAATGTTTTCCATTTGAAACGAATTGAAATAACGAGTTTTCGCTGATAGACTGAGATATGTACGCGGTTGAATTCATTTGTTAATCTTTGATTGGTATGCAAGTTTTCGAAAATTGGTCAATCATATACTACGTGGCATAACTGTCAAACTACCTTAAAATTTTCAATCCCTATTTATTGTAGTTCAAATAAAAACGAATCACTTCTTTACTGGGGAATATAATCTACCCTTTTCTGGAGAAACATTATTTTTCAACACGTTTTCTGACATCGCATCGTTTTTATTTTAACCATAATACATAAGAATTGAAAATTTTTGGGTGGTTTTATAATTATTGTTAGAAATTTCAATGCAAGCGTCGTATAAACACGATCGAATGCCCAGATAGCTGCTGCACTGTTTACGTTAAGGCGAGCGCAGTAACGGGGCCCGACACTGTCGACAGCACGACGCCTGGGATATCGTAAATTAGCCACGGACCTTTGAGGAGTTTTCCGTGGACGACGACGAAGGAACCTACCGCCCCTACCGGTCGAGGAGGGTCATTCTTGTATCTGCAGTCGTTTGACACGCACTGTCCGAGACGACGTAGCAAATATATATTCGGTTATACGTTATACCATCATTGTTTGCGCGAGTTTTTTTGGCTCCTTAATTTTCAATCGTTGCTTACATTATACCACGCAGTGTAGGTACAAAACATATGGTTCTAGAATTGTTACGTTCCGAACGAAATTCTTTTTTCTTCTTTTGTTTTTCCTTTACTTCGGCTGTAATGCGTTACGATAATGCATAGCATTGTGGGAGCTCCCTAATCGAACGCAGTACGGTCTTTGATGTTTATAGGATAGTTTTTCTCATTGGCGACGCAAATAAGCTTGTATATACATATAACGCATTCTTTTCTTTGGAGTCAATGTAGTCCCACGTTCAGAACGCTTGATTGTAACGTGAGGTAGATATTGGCTTCACCCAACTACCGAATGTAAACCTCTGGCGTCCGGTCCGATAAATATCGAGCACCTCGAACCTTCTTCTTCGCGTGCGCAGTTAAATTCAAAATCATAATTTAAATTGTTATAGAACTCGTAGTTTGATTTCAAATTCTAAATCATATATCGAACTCCATTGCTACACATCGGTCAGCCCATTACCTACTATATGTATATGTATTTCGTATGTAAGAGGAAAGGCATATCTGATTTTAACATTTACTATCTGTCTCATTGGGTAATAGTCATGTTCATATACCATTTAATTATTTGTGGAAGTTATGCCATTCACTCTATTGGCGTCATGTAAATTAAGAACGTCCCGTCTACAACTTTATCAAAATTCGGCGTACAGTTAACATATCGAAACGTAGCAAAGATTCCCATAGCCGTGACTGAAAGAGTAGGGAAATTAATTCGGAGAAACCACAGGAAGAAAGTTAGATTTAAGGGAGGAAGGACATACACACTCCTATCACGCGTTCAATTAGCGAATCACGGTCCTCAACGCATTAATCTAGCAGCCTGATTCGTCGGGCACCACAGTAATGCAGTGTAAACAAATTCGGAGTAGGCCCGCTCTGGTCTCTTTCGAGGGTACAACGCTGCGACATTTTTGGTGTACAATCGCGAGGTGCGTGTCGAAGAGTCCGTGAAGTGTTATTTGAGACAGAGTTTTGTTCGCGCTAGCCTAAGAGCTAGAAAATACGACAAAAGGACTCATACCCTTACGAAAATTCATTTCATTGTTTAAATATTTTATTCTCTTTGTTTTTTTAGTTTCATTACTTACAATTAGTGTTAACAGTTATTATTAGTTTTAACAGTTTTATTTCGTGGCTCTACTCAATTCGATATAAATTCCGTACTTAAATTCAATTAATCAAAGTGCGTGTGTGTTCTTCCTCACTAGGTTTGCTTTTGATAACACCCAGAGATAAGATTCCAAAAAAAGAGGAGAGAATTCTAGGAATTTCGCAAAAGGAAATTTTGTTTGGAAATTGTGTTCAACACCGTTAAAATCTAGGTGAGTCGTTTCCCTTACTCTTCCAGATCAAATAACGATAAATTATTAGACAAATAAACTCCAGTAGTTGAGTTGCAACTGTGGGGTTTCCCTTACTGGAAATTATTTGTATTTTACAATTTGTATACACGTATTTGGTTGTCTTTGAAGTCTAAAATTCAAACCGTTCCGTATATGTACCGAGCAATTGTGCGTTATAGTATTCTCTTGGCGATAACCTCTGTTAAATATTCCTTCTTCTCATTATATTCGTATACTTCCTTTTTTTTATGTTCATTCTATCGTTTCATATCCTGAGCTATTGAGTTTTACACATTTAAAATTTTATACTATTATTATTATATCATTTTACCAAAGTTAATGTATGTAAGTTCCTATTATAATTCTATATATACATATATATATAATTCTGTTTCTAAATTCATACCATTTACTTTCTTTTATATTACCTAGTATTTATCTTCCCTAATTTCCAAACAAAGCGATCTGGTGAAAGGGCCCGTATGGGACTAAAGTATCGACGAACCGAAAACAAAAATAAAAACCTTAATTGATTGCGTTTTAGATTTTATCGTTCACAGTTAGTTGGGGATATTTATTCGTTGCTGTTCCGGGTAAATTCTAATAAAATTTACTTTAGCGAGTCGCACGCGTGTTCCGCTCTGTAACTGAACAGACACATCACGTTACCAAAAATTCACATTAATTGGATTCCTGCGTTTTTGTATTGTATTATTTTACTAAAAGCATAGTAGTCGTAATTACGCATATACACGCGCGCGCCTCGTACGTAACAGTTTACAACCACGAGACTGCTGCGAAATTACATATCTGGAAAATCGTCCTTGTTGCGTCTGATTTTCCGTTTTATGAGGGTCACTGTCCGTTGTGCTAATCTCAAGTATACATATGTAAAAAAAAGCCACACGTAAGTGTAATATAGTGTTGAATATTCTGTTCCGTTAAAATAATAATTGGAATGGGTTGGGGGGGGGGAGGTCTACCTTCGCTCACCGATCTACCAATCATGACCTCCCGTCGGTAGTCGGGGAAACCGACGAGGGGAGGCTTGTAATTGCCTGTAGCTCATGGGTGGCATTTGGACACTTTTGGTACTAGAGTCCATTTTTATGATTGTCAGCAAGTTAATAAAATTTTATTTCACCAGTCAGGGTGTTGATTATTATTTTCAACAGTTGTACCGTCATTTGTAAACAAATAACGAAATGAATATAACTCAAATTAGTTTACTATTTATATACAGTATATAGTACGATACCAGATTGCTGTTTTCTCATATTATATTCAATCATTTAGTACTGCGTGAAGTATTAATTGTCCACTTACGGGTTTGTCTTTTAATTGAATGAAATGTAAAGAGTGGGCAGATCCAGTGCCTTATTGTGGCTGCTATTTTTCTATATTTTTGGATTACTTGCCAAGTGTTTGCGTACTGAAGAGAATATTTATATTACAAAAAGGAACGTTCCATTTGGTTACAATAATAGTTATTCTTTTCTGATTTCTTGAATTATTAATGTCGAATGAAGATTTGATTAATTACTTACATGTGACGCGATAATAATGAAAACTAAAGTGAACTTGCGACTAAAGTTTAATCATGGTCTTTGAAAGTAGGTATGACTATTTGTTGTTAAAGTTGTTAGTGGATTGATTGTTATATCGTAATACGCTACGTGCATAAAACATTCATATCAAAATAGTGCAAAGGTTTGTACATTATTGGAATGTCTCTGCAACTTCTGTTTCGAGAATCGCTGTCTCATCAAATTTCAAATGTATCAAATCAAAGTATCCATAAAAATGTGACATTATAATTTCTATTCACAGTACATGTATATTATTATTGCGTTCCTTTGACTGTCTGTTTCAAAAATCAAGATTCTTATGTGAGTTTTTGTTTCAGGGATCATCGTGGATTCAAACTTCAGTACGAAGTATCCACAAACAATAATAATGTCTCGTTCCAATCCTTCCAGGTTCTGTCTCAGAAATCATCATACGAAGACATCTCTTCATCTAATGATAACACATGTTGAGTTCACACTTCACGTGAACTTCATACAAAGATTTTTTGATGTAATTGTGAAGTTCATGTGAAATGTTTTCTTCATATGAAGATCATCATGGAGGCTGCTTCGATTAAAACAACAACTAGATTCGTTAGGGAAAATGTTGCAAAAAGCACAGATGGAGGGCCAGTGTAGGCGGAAAGCAGGGTGGGTCTACGTTCGCAACAACCTCTACGTCGTGAGACCTGGGCAATCATTATTAGTTGGTATATAATTGACAATCGTGATCACCTTCAAGTCCACGAATTATATAACATCACAAATAATATGAGCTACATAATTGGCTGCGACTCTGTTGATTTTGATCAATTGATTCTTGTTGTTAGCTTCTTTACTGGCTAGCTGTAAGCGGGTAGAATCTCTTGTTCACTATACAGGGTGTAACAAAAATGTTGTCCCACCCGGAAATGGGGCACTCGGGGGGTGAATTGGAACAAGTTTTTCCTTAGCAACAATATTCTCTGAGGCTTTGTTAACGAGATATTAACGAAAAAACCCAACCAATCAGAGCGCGAGTCTGCCAGCCGAATTCTCGCGGTAACGCTGCCTACCAGTCGCAGCGCGTGGCCACCGCTGGCGCGGGAACTCGGCTGGCAAACTCCCGCTCTGATTGGTCGGAGTTTTTCATTAATATCTCGGTAACGAAGCCCCGGATTACATTGTTGCTAAGGAAAAACTTGTTCCAATTCACCCCCCGAGTACCCCATTTCCGAGTCGGACAACATTTTTGTTACACTCTGTATAATCTCTTCGTACCACCACAGACGAGGTATAATAGATAAAAAAAATCATGTTCGAAGATCTGTATTTTGTAGAGGAAATAGGAAACTTTAAGGATTTTTAACCGACAGACCTCGATATTTAGTTTTCAGAATATAAATATCTTCCTGTTTAGTCTCAGATCCTTAGAAACAACCAATTATGTATAGTTTACGTTCGAAGCAAACCGTCACTTTGTGGTATTTTTAACAACGCTATGACTCTAGAAGTGAATTTCTTGAAAATTTGTGCACAATTTTCAAAGATAAAAGTTTTAAAGGAACCAGCAACAAGGTAGCACAACGAGTCGATTTGTGTAAATACTAAATGCACAAATACGTAAATCTAAACTTTATTTCGTTGAGCTCTGAAAATTAACACAAATGACAAATATTGTCACTTTTGTAAGTACAATTTGACTCTTTGTCTTATGAAAATAATGCAACATTAATTCTACACCAGTGTATAAAAATTGAATAAGTCAGTGCAACAAATTTAGTAATTTTGTTGCTTATGAGCATGTCTCCTTTTTTCTTGTAATTATCGTCGATATAAAAGAAAATGTTTCTTTTGGTTCGTTTAAGGATCAAAATAATATGGTAGATCGCTTTGTTGTTCCATTAAGGTTTCCAGAGCTTCTTCTATGCTTTCCGGCAGATGATCCAACAGCATCCGTGGCATTACAATCAATTCCGAAAATTCTTCCGGTTGTGCCCATCGCATTTCGTATTTCGTGTCCTTTCCGCGTTCTTTTTTGCTGGGGGAAGAATGGGCGATATATACAATTTGTTTAATGCTCGGTAATTACAAAATAATTGACAACAAGTTCACAAGAATTTCAAGGCAGCTGGTCTATTCAGTTATTATTAGACTGCCGATTTTTGTTGAAAATGACATTTGCTAAGGTAATTCATGAAGACAAGAGAGAATGTAGGAATTGATCACTTCTCTTAAGCATCTTATTGGGTTCAACATCATGCAAAAAATCCATTACAACCGATGGAAGTTTTGTCTTTTCCTGTATTTCACAGAGCCCAATAGGCTACAAATGACTAAAATCGGCAGTTTAGTCATTATTAAGCGAAAAGTAAATGAACGAAATTTAGAAAAATATTACGATGACGAACCTTTTTACTTCAGTCTGTTTTCCATCAGGTTTGATTCTTGTTATGTGAAGTATCTTTCCTCCTGTATACAATTTCACTTTCGAGTACCGTCTTTTCGTAATGTCTCGCTCGTATTTATTATTTTCCTGCGGTACAATAAAAGTATTGGTTTCACTATTGCGCATACAAGGGTTTCTCGGGTGGGGTAATACAACCGGGCAGGAGGTGATTCAATAAGAAAATTTAAGTCGAAGGGAAGGAATAACATTTTTTTGGGTGATGCTTCGTTTTTGAGATAATCGAATTTGAAAACTTGTTGGACATACGGGCAATAGAATCGATCTTGGCTAATGCGTCTGCAGGCCGTTTCTACTTATTGCCAGCATAAATACATATACTGGATTTAGATGAATATTCATACTTAATTTTCTCGAAAACGAAACTGTAAACGAAAGAAATTATAATCCTTTTTCGATTTATTTTTTCTTATAGAATCACCTTCTGTCCGGTTGAACTAGCCGACGTGAAACTTTCTATACATATAACATACAAATGACATATTTTACACCCGATTTATGATTTCATGCTACTAGGTGTACTAACTAGTTAGATTCAACAATTTCTGGAAATAGTGTAAGTCCATTTTTTTTGTTTGTTTATTTCTAATTTATTCGTTTTCATTTATAATCACAGCAACCACATTACCATTTTTTACAAATTTCGACCTACACCATTTTCAAAATAAACAGCATTACAATATTGACATTAAAGTATCTGCTAAATTAATGTATTCTTGATAAAAAATACTTTTTTTATAGGGAATGATTTGACCTTTATATGTCATCCTCACGACTACCAAAACAAAACTACTTGCACCAAATTTTTTTCTTCTCTGAAATCATTCAACTGTTTTCTGAAGTATTTTGCGATCGATCAATTTAAAGGACTCACCCTGTACATTCAATGTCATCAATAACTTTATAGTGGTGCTACAAGTTTGTTTCACATTCGATAACTGTCCTAATACTTATGGTAGGGAGTGTACATGCAGATAATGGCACCTTATTCTTTTTACTCGAAAGTAGGAGACGTTAAATATTCTCTCGTTACATAGTCACCTCTAATCTCACGGCGTCTCGTTCGCTGAGCAATGGAGATTGTCCTGATGATGTGGTTATTACATTGCATGTACTCCAAGTCTTGCTGAGATCCCTTTCAGGGATACCGAACAACATATAGCCCAAACCGTTTAAAACCACTCTGTACTGGAAAAGTATAAAATTTCTCTGTTACATATCAATCGTCAGAATTTTGTATTGATTATGATGTTTAGTGCAGTCGAAGTTCAACTCTTAACTGCAGACAAGATCGTCTCAGAAACGAGACCGAATTTTTATTTCACTGTCACAACATATTGAAGAATTTTATCGTATCTGAGACAAATTTCTAATTTATCGTTTCAACATTAAACAAAATGTCCTTTTTTCCTTTATGAAAACAATAAATTGAATAATACGTTATTCGAACAAATAGGTTATCGACACGGTCACGAATAAAAATATAGTATGTAGTTTCCTTGATTCAATGCTCTTTTGGTTCTAACAAAATTTCTAAAAAATTGCAACAAAGCATAAGATTTAGTAGTTTTTTGGGGTTCAATGGTGAAACTGTGATCCTCCCCCATTACTGTCTTTATACATTTAAATTATCATCCTTTATAATTCCAAAAAATATTATGACTCGTTAAGGAGAGACAAAATGGATGTGGCCATCTGTTTAATCAAAGTTCTGGAGAGCCATTAGTTATTTCTTTTGGATTTTCTATGAAGGTATTTCTATACGTATATACGAAAGAATTTGTTTTTCACTATTACCGATCATCATTAACGTAGAAAGAGATTTCTGTTATAATCCGTGTCATCCCTTGCTATGCCCTATATTAGAAGAGTTATTACTATATAGACTGCGGATCTTTATGCAAATATAGATTTTTATTATCTATTTTACAAAAACTTGTATCAATCTTACCTTATTAAGGATATTATTAGGTTCCAAATAAAACAAGTATCTCATCAAAGTACATTAAATAGTTTTGTATATTAAGATTTAAATAATTATATTCGCTATAAATGCATAAAATCCGCAGTCTAGTTATTACAGTGGAGTCCGTTTATAGCGACATTCAAGGGACAAAGAAATTACATCGGTGTGAACGAATGTTGTTATAAGCAGAATGAATATATATACAGGGTGTAACAAAAATGTTGCCCGACTCGGAAATGGAGCACTCGGGGGGTGAATTGGAACAAGTTTTTCCTTAGCAACAATGTAATCTGAGACTGCGTTACCGAGATATTAACGAAAAACCGCGACCAATCAGAGCGCGAGTTTGCCAGCCGAGTTCCCGCGCTAGCGGTAGCTACGCGCTGCGACTGGTAGGCAGCGTTACCGCGAAAATTCGGCTGGCAGACTCGCGCTCTGATTGGTTGGGTTTTTTCGTTAATATCTCGTTAACAAAGCCTCAGAGAACATTGTTGCTAAGGAAAAACTTGTTCCAATTCACCCCCCCGAGTGCCCCATTTCCGGGTCGGACTACATTTGTGTTACACCCTGTATAAAGTAATGTACCTATATGGGAACCGAAGTTAGAGAGCAAATCGGATGCAATATGCGGTCGGCTGTTATAAGCGGTGTCGCAATAACCGGACTTCACTGTACATATCCTATGTCTGAATATTTAATTAAATTTGAAACGAATAACGCTGATAGACGAATCAGACTCTTGGGTCTTACCTTGGGCAATCGACAGGCTTGAAGCGCAATGAGTAAAGCTGTCCTTAAATTTTCTATACTGTCAACGCCGAGTCTCATCACAAAGTCATCACCTACCCCGATTGTTAAGACGAACTCTTCCGTTATTCTGGCAACGTTCCGGGAGAGGAGGCCCGCTGATTGGAAAGCATTTTTTTTCAAATGAATAATGTCTTGAAAACTATAAGAAATTTACCACGATAATTCAATTAAAGATTGTTATTGCGATAATGTTTACCTGGAGTAGCGAATGCGTAAACCTTCAGATTTGGGTATGTAGGCCGTAATAAGAACGCTAAGAGAATGCCTACACCAGCACCCAGGCTGTGACCTGCTCAGTTTGTTTATTACATAAAATATAAGAATTTATATAATAATCACGTTTAATGTTATCGGATTACTTGCAGTCGATTAAAATTCACCAATTCATTGAACTTTAACGAAAAATTTGAAGGGTACTTGTTAGTTGTGCTTAAATCTTGACGATTAGAAGCGCGAGATCGCTAATAATTACACTGTCAAGATATTTAAACTTTTTTTCGTTTGTGTAACCTCTAATAAGCGTTTCTGTTAGATCTTTATGAGCTGAATACGAATTTGCAAACCGTTTCTTTCCAGCACGTCCAGTTTTTGAAAAAATAAATTTAAAAAAAAATTGAAAACTTTCAACGTTGGAGCTGTGTTGTGGTTTCACAGTAACAGTTATTCAGTTTCTTTTGACACGAAATAGTTCTCTAGACTCTTCCGAACAAAATTATACAAATTTGTTATTGTGTTATAGTTATAGGCACCTAAATATGTTTAAATAATGTTCAAAGTGAAAAGGACAGAGAAAACGCATCACTTTTTGCTGATATTCTTTAATTTATTTCAAAAACTACAGGTCTAGGAGAAACACTGACCATAGCGCCCGATAGAGCAGACCTTGCTGCCCAGGAAAGTGTCAAGGAAAGTTACCAAATCTGTAGTGTTTTAAATAGGGAAGCGAAATAGTTCAGCAAAACACGCGACGCCGACAATGGTGGCCGTGCGCGCCTAGCGCTTCCGCTTGTTGAGCTGCAGGCAAGACAAAGGTCTGTGAAGTTAGCACCTCCAAATGTAAAATTTTATGAAAAAAAAAACAGTATTCATTTGTCCACGATTTGTCCACATTTGTCCACCCCAAATTTTCGGTTGTCGCAGTTAATATTGAATCTTATTTTTTGGGTTTTTTTTTGTTAATAATAATTCGATTCTGCTGGGTGGACAAACGAATATTTGGGGTGGACAAACATGGACATATCATGTATAATCATATCTCAGTGAGAAATGAAGGAAAAATGTTCGTGGGAGTATTTATATCATATTCTTAATTTGTTTATAACTTTTTTTTGAAGGGTGGACGAACGAAAATTTTGGGTGGATATACATGAACAAATCGCGGACAAACATATCCAACTTGAGCATTAAGGAAAAATGTTTATGGGGCTGCTGGTGATAAATTTCTTTATTTGTTTATAACTTTTTTTTGAAGGGTGGGCAAACGAACATTTTGTTTGGACAAATGTGCACAAATCGCGGACAAACGATACTGTTTGATTTTAATAAAATTTTGCATTTGAGGGTGCTAACTTCACAGGCCTTCGTCTTGCCTGCAGCTCAACGTAACGGAAGCGCTAGGCGCGCACGGCCACCATTGTCGGCGTCGCGTGTTTTGCTGAACTATTTCGCTTCCCTATTTAAAACACTACAGATTTGGTAACTTTCCTTGACACTTTCCTAGGCAGCAAGGTCTGCTCTATCGAGCGCTATGGTCAGTTTTTCTCCTAGACCTTTACTTTTTGAAATAAATTGAAGAATATCAGCAAAAAGACGTGCGTTTTCGGTGTCCTTCTCACTTTGAACATTATTTAAACATATTTAGATGTCTTAATATAATAAAATTTTATACCATTTTGTTCAGGCGGGTTCAGAGAACTATGTCATTTCAAAAGAAACTAACTAACTATTACTGTAAAATCACAATACATTTCCAAAGTTGAAAATTTGGAAATTTTTTAAAACTTGATTTTTACACGGTTTGTAGATTCGTATTCAGCTACATACAGATCTATCAGAGACGCTTATTAAAAGTGCCAAAAATTTTTTACGTGTTGAACAATGTTGTCTGTGTGTAATATAAGATTAGAAGAGAAATATTATATAAAAATAAACAAGAGTTTATTCAAATCCATAGTATGATACTTTAAATAGATAGCACTACTATTAATTAAGAGGAGAATGGTCATAGTTTAACTGGTTTCTAGTAAATGCTGATGTTTCCATGAAATAGAGAACAATGATATTAAGTGTGACAAACTTTCGAGTCGACATTGAAAATACTAGTTATTAAACGGATTTAGTGTGATGTGTTATGAAGTGTTATGTAAATTGTTACAACAAACTACGCAATTATAATTCTTCATATACTTGTTCATTGATAAAACAGCTGACTAGTTGTGTATGAATTTATGGCATGACGAAAGTATATGATGTAAATTGCATTTGTCTGTCTAATGTAGTTGACAAATTAGCAATGTAGAAAAGCATTTTGCATAAACTTAATCTGTACTTTTTCATGAATCGTTGCTGCAGGGGTCATGGTATTACAACTTGAATCCAGACAGAATAAATTTCAAATTTATAAATATGGGAATACTAAGGTACAAAAACACTATTTAAATTCATTAAATATATTGCATGATTTTTTTAAAATAAAATAAAATATTGAAATACGTCTACATAAAAATAAAATTTAATGTCTTGTATTACAATTTGTAAAGCCTTTGCATAAAGGAATCCTACAGGATTCGCATAAAAGATACGTCATTTGTACTTTGAAAATAAGAGGAGAGCAATTGATGAACATAAAAGCAATCAATAATTATATAACTGCTGCAATCATAAACACGGATTATAAAGTTATTTGGCTTCTTATAAATATAAAATGACAACCGGTTATAAATTAAGATGCTAACCAGCTATGGACTTTTAATTTCAAATGATGTCAATTGTGATCAGTTATAGATTTTAAAATTATGTCAAACAACGTGAGCGGTTGTGGAATTGTTAATAACATGTGTTATGGAATTATTAAACTTACCAGTAATTACTAAATTATACTGAGGATACGTATTGAACGCTTGTTCTAAAATCTTATTTTCCTTTAACTGTCCCAAAATTACTCTTGCCCCTATTATCATGCTTCTGTGAGCCTGTATGTAAGAAAATTTATTGACATGAGTAATAATACATATAAAAGATCGATAGAGTAGCACACAAAATTTTTTCATGGAATTAGATAATTAATTATATCATGCGTACCAATCAAACAATCCACTGTTCTTTCAGTAAGGTGACAACGTAAGTTCAAATTCTAAATATCCTTAGTGTATTAACGTGGATTTTCATCCCTTACACTGTTTAATAATCTTTTCTTGTAACAATTTTGAATCTTTTAATGATGCTAAAAGATTAACATTTTTTCTGGAATCTTTCAAGTAAAGAAAGTAGTGGATTACACATTGGTGAACCTAATACTATTATGTTTGTGACATATCTTCCTCTTTTTATGCATTGTAAGGCGTTAATGTAATTTACGGAAGAATTTCAAGAAAAGTCTTAAAATTTCGTGGCGGCACTTACGCGGGACAACATGTATATGTATAATGTGGTGCTTATTTAATAAAAAATTATTTTGTATTTTTTCGTGGGGTACCCTATCACCCTATCTAGTAATAATTATTGTTGGCATTTTGATAGGCCTTTGGTGCAGTATTGGTTGGCCAACAGTTAGAATTGTCACCCTTTTTTGCAACTGGGCCAACGATCATATCCAACGTAGGGCCACGTCACTATAATACAAAGGACCAATTTTTTTTCTGTAAGGCCAATTGTTGAGTATCTACAATAAACAAATAATATGAAGACAGTTGGCTATACTACACTTCCATAAAATTCTTTAAAAATATTTGAAGGATTATAAGACTGGAAATAATATTTATAATAATTGCTTGTTATAATAATTATATACTTGTATAAATTGTATACTTATATTAAACAAGTAAACAAGTGTTTTACCAACAAAGTTACCTTTACAATTTATTATGTACAATTTATACATTTAGCTAGTTATTACAAATAATTATTATAAGTTATTTCCAATCTTCTGTCCCCTGATACTATTTTCACAAAATTTCAAATGTCAAATGTGTTGCGCGACAGTCACAAAGTGCGAGTATATTCATAAATAAGAAAACAAAATAATCAATTTGAAATATAATAACAAGTTTTTGGTTGTAGCAACTTTTCTGATGTCTTGAAGGTTATATTTATATGTTGGCAAACTTTGGGTGGGCCAATGTTGTTTATTAACCAACTATAATAATTGTAGGCCAAACATTGGATATTCGTTGACAAATTATCCTAACTTTTTCATCGTGAGCCCTATTTTGGGAATTTGTAGGCAAAAACACTAACTATATCCCAACTAACTCCCAACTGTTGAATACCGTTGGCCAACCATTAATGCTACTAAGGCCATGTGTTTACCCTTACGAGTAAGTAACATGGTATTTTAAAAATTTTCTTTCAGTTAAATTATAGGGGTTGATACCAGCCATTGAATTTTGCGTTCCTTAAGAGAAAGAATGCAGTTTTGTTTTCGATGTATTATGACTTTTTAACCCATTTAGTTAACATTGGAATATTATTACAAAGGAAAGTTATGAACTAACAATTTTTAGGAATAGTTAATTCACATTTATAAAAATCTATTTCAAAAATAATACCATTAGGCTAATAAGATCGACTTCTTAATTTGAGGATAATTGTGTTGGAATTGCTTGACTAAAAGCAATAGATACTGTTATAAATACTCTCTGAATCCAACTCTCAGATTTACAGGGAGCCTGTTGTATGGACACTCGTCAATCAAAATATTGATAAGCGGGTAGCAACCTATAAAATATTATGAAATGTGATAAAACGTTACCCGGGCCCGTTTCTCAGCATACAGAACAAAATGGTAACAAATGGTGCTGAATCAATATTTTAAAAGTTGAATTTCAAGTACTAACCTAATATATATGTTACTAATATATTAAATACAATATTTACATTAAATGTATGTTAAAAAGATTCTATGTACTAGAACAGATAAATTAAACTCGCATATAGGGGAAAGGTGTCTAAAACGATCCCCCGGGGTAAAATAATTCCTAGCTACCCTGTGGTTATTAGTGGTGCTATATCACAATGTCGTTCTACAATAGTTCTCCCCGCACGTCACTAGTCGTTGCTCGAAATGCCATGTGAATATCAATGCTCTGTGTGTTGTCCACTAGAAAAATTAAAAATTACTGCAATTTATCTAAGATAAGGTCTTTTTCAATGTTGTGTAACTTTTGTCGTAAACGGTTTAATGTGACAGGTACTTCTTGCGCGGATTTAACCACAATTCCATAATAAGTTAATTAATGTTTCGTTACCGCATGTATTAAGTTGATGTTATGAGTTGCGTGTTTGGGGTCACATGATCCCTCTAGTAGGATAAAATGATCCCAGGAATCATTTTACCCATATGCTATATTATTGTTTGTTGTTTTAGTTACAACAATGCGCCAGCAGTATAAAAGAAAAGCAACGCGTCAAAGCTGTTATTATTTAAATAAAATATAATAACTGAAATGCTTTTTAATGTTCGTCGTATTTACTATCAGTAGGTAAATGATCCTCGAGGATCATTTTATACATATACATTACAAAATGATCCTTAAGTATGCCTTCAAAGAAATGTGAATAAAAAATATAATTGATCAAGTAGCTAAATTTTATTTAAGCCAATGATAAGATAGATAGACTAAATGACAAAGACTACTTTACTTTAATTTAAGTAATGAGCATTTGTATTTTTTATATAAATCTCGCCTTAAAGGGATCGTTTTAGACACCTTTCCCCTAATTTGTTTATATCAGTTCTTACCATTGATCCCGGTGGGAGGCCTTCGCATTCAAAAATGTCGGAATCCGCGGCAAAGTCCGTGAATATATCACGTAACGATAGAGAGCCCCTTGCAATAATGACGATACTGCTAGTTTTGTGGTCGACGACGACACAGAAAGGGATCTGGAAATCGGAAAGATTCCGTGAGGATAGACGATGTCGTTCGGAAATCATTAATTACCAAGAATTGAACTCACGAACCTCGCATAGATGATTCTTAAATGACGCGTATAAAATATCGTCCACGGATACATCTGACAGAAATTTCACGCCGGCCAAATAGCAGTAACAACAATTGTCGCCATTAATTGCGGTCCTTTTTCTCCTGTAATTCAAACGCTTTAATTAATACAGGAACTTTCTAGTACTGGGAAACCTTTAATTCAGGTTACACTATTTGCTTTTCATCGAGTACGCGTAACGTACTTCGTGTATAATATTCCAATGACCACATTTAATTCTGTTCTTATAGGTAATTGTTTAAATGTTTACAGAAAGTTGTTAGTCAAGTTTATGACATTTTTAGTACTGCAAAAATCGTGTTTTCGAAAAATGGCTACTTGACGCAGTGATTCGTAACTTTAATCTAAATTGTACAGAATCTTATAGAAAAGGAGTTCGTAGTAAAAAAAGGCTATTTAAAGACCAGTACTTAATTCGAAGAGATGAATATCCATGTAATATGAATATTTTGTTAACATACATAGTGTTAAAAATGTGGGACACTTTTACACAGTGGATTCTACATGTCGAAGTAAGACGAAAATGAAGAATAACGACATTGTGTTCCAAGCTGTGTTTTCGAGTTATCAATTGTTGAAAATATGGCCGAAATATACGTAATATACGTCTCACACGACGGGATATTCTATTTGAGAGGCGCCCTCTTCACCTGTTTCACGAGTTGGTTTCATTCATTTCATTTTATTTCACTGGGAATTTTCACGCGTATTGTGCATATATATTCAACAATAAATAACCCAGAAACGAAGTCTCCAACGCAAATTTGTCATTATTAATTTGGCACTCTATGGAAGTGTCTAAAATTTTTATTAACACCCTGTCGAATGTAAGCACAAGTGTATTCAAGACAATTGTCAATTGCATCAGACACTGTGACAGGATAGTCTGGGGCTGTGAGAAATCTAATTTCTTATATTTACCGAAAACAGGAACAACAGGTTAAGTTCTGGATAATATGAAAACATCCTGTGCACAGGTGCTTGTAAAGGACGAACAACCATCCGTAACAAGCTGTTGAAAGTTTTATGTAATGAAACGCAGTTTCCAAGGTCATCCAACTCGGTGTATCAGAGAATATGACGGACGCATCTAAAATAATAATAAAATATATATATACATATCAAGTACGATCATTACTCCATACAAAATTCACATATTGTACTACAACTTTCTGAAAAATAGTCCCTTTTTTCGTGCTATTTCATTTTACTTCTCCATATTAGAGTTTAGTTTAAATTTATTTTCATAGGATGATGGCATAATTTAAATTCAATATGTACATCTCTCAGCGTGATATTTGATAGAGATGGCGCAGAATATTAGAGAGCAATCATAAACATTACAATGGGATCGTGTGTCTACAATTTTTTTTCGGGACCCAGTATTGAATTTGGAAAAATATAGCGAATCACTCGTCGAATACATCGCACGAAGGATAGGATATTTAACGATTGTTAGTGGTTTTTAATATCTAACATACCTGTTGTACATGCTGGACGAACAAGGAGATTGAGACGACGTAATTCATGAGTTTCACGTTTCTGTCGTATCCTTAACAAGATGCAGCCAGCGACCACGTCAGAGGGAACCAAGTCCGTTCCTCGGAACAGGGAGCTGATTAATCCTAGAAGAATGAAAAATAAACGTTGAAGCTCTAAACGTCATTCATTTTCCCAACGAGACACAAATTCTAAGGTGGAAGCATAAACAGTATTCAAGCTCCCAGTCTACACTTTTATTTCGCTTAAATGCTAAAGAAACTACAATGATGTAATGACAGGACATCATACGCCTTTGTACATCGAGAAAAGAATTCTATTAGTGCTCTACTAATGAATGTGTTAAATGGTACAAGGTGGATTTTACTACGAATTTACCCGGTAAAAGAAGTCCTGCCTACCACGGCTATTCGAACACAGATAAAGAAAGAGCGGCACGAGTTGGACGGTTGACATAAAATCTCGATGAAGTCTCTGTTAGGTAGTGTATCTGTTACTATACATTGCATTGTAAATGGAAAGTATTAAGTATAATCTCATATAATTATCAAGGAGAAACGCGTTTCACGACGATAAATACTGTATTCAAAAATCAAAAAGACAGGGTGCAACAGTCTGTAGGAGACCACATAAATATGTAAATTTTAAAAGGACTTATCACCAAGCAACATTTCTGGAAAATTTCATTTATGGTGGTGGCTCTTCATGCTCTATAAAACTATACAATGAAATTGTTAAGAACTTCTTTATTTATCTATTCATTTATCCCTCAGAAATCACACCCCACCCCAGTATACGTAAACACCACACTATTGCGAATTGGGATGTTTAATTTTTTACGATTAAGAAGTTGAGGTGAATAAAGGCAAATTGTATTCGTAACATAATTTCTTAGCGGTAAAATTTCCTAAGAAATTCAATGGTAATAATTGTGAAAGTGACAATAATTTTTAAATTATAAAAACTTATTATAAAGTGATGGTAAATTTCAAAACGAACAGACGAAACAATGTTTTGCTGGTGCAAATTCGTACTAGTCTGAGGGTTGAACAATAAATACTTAATAACTTTATTGCACAGTTTTATAGTGCATACTTATGGGTGAGTGTACGCATAAATGATTTCAACTCAACCAAGGGTGTATGCGACTAATGCAGCGTGAACGCAGTACAGTAAAGCTTCGATGAGTGTTCGAAGGCTCCTCGGCACTGAACATTAAATATTTAATAAACTAATGGGTTTCAACATTCCAAGTACTAATACTGTGCTAAACCTCATTAAAAAGTCAGCGTTACACCTGGGAACTTTTGCTTGTCAGTGCCGAGGAGCCTTCGAACACTCATCGAGGATTTACTGTAAAGTTACCAAAAACTTGACTAACGTTTCGTGGTGGGTAACGAAACCGTTCGAACCATTTGTTTCGCGGACCCACTACTAACCAACGACACCCTGAACCACACGAGCTCGGAGGCATTTCTCCTAGAGAGTCTACGAAGCGACATTGTTTATATTCCAATGCGGCAGGACTCTTTCCAGGCCAGCCGTACCTATGTCTCACCAGCGAAATGTTGAAAAGTCTCATTAGCGCTCTCGTCTTTTCGCATCCACCAGAGAAATTTAAATCTACGTAGCCAAATGTGGGACGCTTTGCTGTGCTCGGCCAGGCTGTCGAGATTTTTGTCGCCCATCGAGCCTAACGGGTCGAACATTAATGCCAGCCCGAAAATCGTCAGCCCAATCAGGATCCAGTCGAACAGCACCAGAGCTTGCACCACGGTGATGGTGTAATGGTCGTAACTGCATTCAACCCTACCGCCGAACATCCATATGCTTCCTAAAATGTTCCATGATATCTCGGGAAGGAGCAGCAGTATCCTGTGGAATCGTCGGAAAATAAATATCAGTGGAAGTGCGTGTCGTCTCCACCAGACGCATCGAAGCTTTTACTTATGAAGCCTTCTTTGCATAAAATTTTTAAAAAGCTAGATTATACCTATCAGAGAGACAGGCAAATGCATTATCTATAAGGTGTTTAGGAAAAATGTGAGACACTTTTACAGGATGGATGCCAAGCTACAATAATACGAAAATCTGGAATGACGAAATTTGTTGTTTAAATACAGGCGAAATAGATATGCGTGAAAAATATGTCTGACGCGATGGATTATACTACTTGAGAGTCAATTCCCTGGTTTGATGGACGAAATCGATCGGTATCGTATACAGAATCCGATACTGTGCAGCCAATTTCGTGCTAGGTGACGAATTTGTCGTACAAATGTGGCAATAGTGCGTAGACAGTACGCATATGGACTTCTTTTTTAACCCCCGACGCAAAAAAGAGCTTGTCATAAGTTTGATGCCTATGTTGTGTGATCCGATTTTGATGCGGCTTTTTTTTTGTTTTAAAGTGTATAATTCTGGGTAGGTTAATAGCCATGTTTAGTAAAAATCGGTTCAATACTTTCCAGGGTTTTTAATTTTCTACATGATTTTTGAAGGGATCTCTGCTATGGTTGTTAACCCCCGTAGCAAAACGTGTGAAATAAAATTAAATTAAAACTTTTAAAAACCCCCGACACAAAGAGAACGGTTCATTAACTGAAAAAATAAGGTACGAAAACTTTAAAAAGTATGAAAAAATAACTTATTGTATCATGTTATTTATTTCTCTGTTATAGGTAGTATAATCTCAATATATTATATTCAGTTTTCTGATCTGATATAGTAATAAATTCCTATAATTGAAACTCATCTATTTTATAATCTGTACTTTGAATTCTTATAGTATTTAAGAATGCCTCGCGGACTGCTGTAAAATGTTATAAAAAAGAATTAAGAAGATACATACGAGTACAGTAAACCACCCCTACGTTGATACTATTACTTCTTTCTTTTTCATTTTTTTCGTGTTAACATTTCACTACAGTTCCCGACGCATTCTTCAATATTGTAAGAATTCAAAATAAATATTATAGAACTCTTTGTAAATTTCATCTTCGAAAATCATGTTTCACAAACATATGTGGATCCAAAAAAACTCGGTGTGCAAAATATTTTAAGTTGGAATATCTCTCGGCTGTAATATAAGTATTGTCATTATTCAATTCTCCTACATTACTAAGTGTAAAACCGATTCTTTCAGTAACATTTGGCGTTCGTGGATATCAAACATAGAACTGGAGTTCGTAGTGGAATTTGCGCATTATAACAATGACACATGCAAATTTTCATTTATTTAATATTTTTTGTATATATACAACGAGAAACAACAGTTTCAATAGAAATATAAAATCGCCTGGCAGGCCGCACAATTTAACATGGCGGGCCGCGTGTTTGCCAGGCCTGGACTATACTATACCGGGGGAACCACGAATCGTGATCAGTAGAGATTACTCTGTTATTAGCAGTCCGATCGAAAATGTTTTTATCAGGTATAGCATGGTTTCAAGTGCAGCTATCAGTGCCGAAGTCATAGAAAGTGCTAAACACTTTTTTATTCGTCGTCCACGCGAGTGCATTGCAGCTGACGGGTACCATTTTGAACATCGCTTAAATTAAGGTAAAAGTTAGGTTATGATACTTATTGAATTCGTCTTGAAATCCTCTAACAGATAGGCATAAAAAAATTATAGTTGCATTTGCAAAAAATTGAAGGTGACCTTGAAAAATCATGAAAAACAAAGAGTTGACAAAAAATTTGCTATAATCACGTTAAAGCTCTCTTGAAACTATGATACACCTGATAAAAACATTGTCGATCGGACTGCTAATAACAGAGTAATCTCGACTGATCACAATTTGTGGTTCACCCTGTATATGAATAAAGGTGAAATAAATACTATTATATAATAAGTAATTTTTTCATACTTTTTAACGTTTCGTAACTTACTTTTTCAGTTAATAAACTGTTCTTTTTGTGTCGGGTTTTTTCCTAAATTTTTAATTTAATCTTTTTAGATTTGATGACTATTTAGAACCATTCCAAACCACAAAATTTAGTAACTGTATGCAATTATATACTTAGGTGACTTTCCTCTATCTTTTACGACTAAACTGAACAGAACAGAACAACGACTAACTTTAAAGAAACTCGTGTTTCTAAAAACTGAGAGTGATAGGGCAGTTGTGTTTCCAGATTCGTGTTTGGGACGAGGAATTCGCTAAAGATCGCTCAATGGATAATGCAGATCTAGCGGTTCATTAGGTTGCTCACGCCTCTAAAGATTTTCACCTGTATTTGGAATTTTCATTAATAAGAACAAAGGTTACAGGAACTGGGACCTACGAAGTAGAGAGACAGAGCTTACCACTGAAATCTTCTTGTCGGCATTTACACCCACCGCAATATGATAGAAGTTATTCATGCGAGAGCGTGACTGACTACCGTTGTGTATTATGCAGTTTTTCGACGTTCTACTTCCGTTAACTTTTTTTTTGTATAGCATAGAAATAAAACTGCTTACAGAACGGTGTGAGGAATGCATAGATGACAACGAAGCGTATTTTGATAATTGAAATGATGTTTTATTAAGCTTGAGATTTAAGAAATTAATTACTTGGAATATTTATAGTAGCACATTAACGTTTATTCCTCTACAAACTCGTGACACGTAAATGGGATATGTAAAATCTCATATTCAATTTAATTTTAAAACAGTAAACTGTAATCAATTACGTCAATTTTTGTTCTAAACAATAGTTTACCGTGTTACAATTGACATCGATACATAATACATTAATAGAGACTTGTATTGTTTCAACAAAACCGTGGTGATCATATCATCTACATAATATTCAACAAAATCTTTGCGCTGGCCAATACATGACAATAAAGACTATGTTCAATCCGGAAATCTGTTAAAGTCATTTTAAGGGAAAGTATAAAGTATAGTTTGAAATGAACACTAGATGGCTGGTGTTAACCAATCACCAGTGAACATCGCATTTCACATTTTCTTAGAAGCTTGACACATGTGAATGTTTGAAAGTAGACTTCTAATAAGTAGTCGCTACTGCCAATTTTTTGCTCTAAATTGGACATTGTGTACTATATGTATGCAATTTTCATAGGTAAGTGTTGCTCTACATAACGTTGAACTGCAGTTTTTACGAAACATGTTTGTTTTTCTTACACAACGAATCCAGATGAGAAGAAATGAACAATTATACACTTTGTATTTGAATTTCAAAGTATTTCCGACGCACATCAATCATTTTACGCTGTACATTACGCACGTCTAAAATGATACTTTTTTGTTCCTTTGGGTTTGCTGATTAGAAGTGAATGATGTTATTCTTATAGTGAATGATGAAATCTTACAATTTAACGTTAGAAGTGCATTTAAAAAAATATGTTTACGCTATGATATCCTTACTGGTTGAATAACAGTAAAAGAATATTTGACAACCGTTCTTTACAAGAAAATATTAATACAGTAGAATCTCGATTATCGGAGGAATAGATAATGCTGGTGTAAAACGAAAATTTAACATTAATTTTCAATTTCATAAACAATTTTGTAGCATGTTTTTCTTTACAAATGTCCACCGATCGAGGGAGTGGAGATTCACTCCCTGAAGCCATGACTATTAATTTTTCTACAACGTGTACATACTAGGTTAGCGGGTAGATATTTTCACGCGGAAAGATATTTCTTCGGGAAATTTGAATATTCCATCGTTTTTTCTTATGAATTTTCATTTGCATTATGAGCGGGTACAACAGTGGAAAAATCGATGCATTTTCATTTACATTTCCGCGATAGTGTTCACTTGTTGTCTGGAGTATTAATAATGTGCCGTGAAGATGAACATGCGTCACTAAGCGAGCAAAAACAGTTATGTGAAAAAAGTTTGATTCGAGTACGTCTTGTCGGTTACGTTGCACCGACATGAAATATTAACGATTTGCCTAAGGCTAATTAATGGACGCCTCTATTTCAAATGTATTCAGATACTCGTAGACTCGTGTATTAACGTATCCGTACTTTCAATCCGTGTAATTTATAACATACAGGCACCCGTCTATACATATAGGGGGTATCTATTTCACCTTAATTTATAAGGTTTAAATACCTTGTATTTAAACCTTAACTTGGCGAGATGAATATCTTACTACTTAACTGGACAGGTGGGCTCTAACATACCCAGTTTATTGTTTTATTTAAACGTTAAATTTTTTGTTATCCTTATTGGAAATAAAGGATTACATTTTTTAATGGGTAGGTACACATGTATTAATACAGTAGGGTGGCTCTTATTTACTCTTGATGATAATTATTGTTTAAGACTTTTTTCGTGCCATCATCAGGCTTTCTTTTATTTTTCTCGAAAAAAGTAGTGGAACATAAAAAAGGCTCTTTGTCTGGATCTGCAACTTTTGTCTGAATGTTTTTTGATAAAATCAATAACTTAGAGGATAATCCAGTAAAATCGGGTTTGTGTGCGTATAAGTAATTATTTAAATGTTTAAGGGGCCAGGGGCTCCTTTTGTCCTCATCCAGTCGAGCTGAAATTTCACACAGATTATTTTTTTATTAATTGGAACTATTTTTGGGGACACCGAAAAGAATTCGAAAGTCGACAATAAGAACCACCCTAATATATGTATAAGGTGTTAATAAAAATGTTGGACACTTTCACAAGGTGGATTCTACTACTAAACTCAACTATATATTAATACTTACAAACACTTCTAAAATCAAGATGGACAAAATGGCGTTCGAGGATTCGATTCCCAGTTATTAATTTGAGAATACAGGAAAAATATGCTTAAAATACAGTCTAACGGGATGGAGTACACTACTCGAACAGCCAATTCCCAGCTGATACACGGTCTCGATTGATGACTTACAAAGGAAGGACCCGATCTGTCCGACTCTGATTTTGACACTTTGATGTTGGATGACGTTGTAGTACGTTTTTTAAAAAACAAAAGCAGGGAGTAGTAGACGTGATAGTACGTCTATTAAAAAACAAAAAGTTAAGGGCGATTGTCATAGTAGTACATCCTTCTTAAATATGAACTAGAACATTATATGTATGTAATGTTTGACAAATAAAAGTTAAGTAGTAGTTTCTAAATATTTTTAGAACACCTGAAATGTATATTTTCAAACACGAAAACCCTCTCGCAAGCAAAGTGTTAATGGGGTTTTGTAAGATGATAGTATACAAATACTGAATGATACATGTGAAATATTAGGTGTAGATGCTCGATAAATTTAAAAATGTAAACAATCAAATTTACGTATCTCTAAGATGTACTATGAATATAGGGTAAATTGATCGAAGTATGAGGTTGTTTGGCTGGTAAATCGGAGGTCTTGGGTTCGATTCCCGCATAACGAAATATTTTTGTTTGGTTACTTTGCCAACGCAATTTTGACAACATTAACTTATATTCATAATACAGGTTGTCCCACCTAATGTGAGCACCTCCAATATCTCATCTGTTTTTGAATATACAAAAAAATGTGAGGAGGAAGTATTATTTCGTTATACTTACGAAGGAGTAAATACTATAATAAGCAACAATTTTCCGAAGGCCATATTTTTAGAAATTGTCTCGTTGGTCATCGATGTTTTCTTAAATGGGACTACATATTTTTATCAGCGTGTCATTGTAGCTGAGATGAAGAGTAAACAAATGACTTAAAATAGTGTGACTTTCATGTGACCTTAAGTACGAAAAATTCACAAATATATGAGTAGATTTAAATAATAAAATAGCTACCATAGGGGGATTAGTGCATTTATTAAAATACATTTTCTACAAATCAAAAGCAAGTGAGATACTAAAGGTGCTCACGTTAGGTGGGTCACCGTGTATATCTTGAAGGTTCCTATATATCTTTAAAATTATGAAATGTCTACACTAAATATTTCATATGCATCATTAGGAATCTGTATATTATCATCTTATAAAATCCTATTAAAATCGAAGTCTGCCAGTTGGATTCGTTCCCTTGTTAGCGGATGAATGAAACAAAATGAAATTAATGAAACCAATGCGTAAAATATCTGAATGGCGCGCCTGAAGTAGAATAATCCGTCGCGTTTCGCTTGCGTATGGTGCTATATCGTGACGAGGTTTATACAGGGTGTTCCACAATAGTTGTATTCCTTGAATGGGTGAATCCGGCGGTGATTTCCAAGGTAATTTGAAACCATTTTTTCCTTAGTGAAAAAGTTGTCAGAGGCTTTGTTAACGAGATAGTAACGAAAATATCCCGACCAATCTGAGCACGAGTCTGCCGATTGAGCTCATGCGGTAATGATGACTACGCCCTACCGCGGGAGCTCAACTGGCAGACTCGTGCTCTGATTGGTCGGGATATTTTTGTTAATATCAAGATATTAACAAAGCCTCTGACAACTTTTTTGCTAAGGAAAAAGTTGTTTCAAATCACCTCAGAAATCGCCTCTTTCAAGGACTTACACCTATTTTGGGGCACCCTGTATACATCCATTCGATCATCAAAAACGTCCGCCTTTCGAGGGTTAATAACGACGGATGGTGTGTATCTGAACATTCCAAGCGTATGTTGAAATCAATCTGAGCCGCACAATATATTTCTAGCGCGCGAAAGCCTGTATTTTGTTTAATGGAATAAGCTGCCTGTGCAATTTTCGAACGTTCACTCACTTAACTGTCAAGAGCGGCTCCACGTATTTACGAGCTTGGGTTTCCATAATAGACCCTTTTGCGCTCTGTCTGACGATGATTAGCATGAGAAGCATGGTCAGCACAAGAAACGCCACTTGTCCGAGAAGATACACGCGAACCAAATCGCCTCCTAACCGACAGTTCCATGTGTACTGATAGTATCTAACGCTGGCGGTTCCAATGAGAAGTAACCTGTGAACAGATTCGAATAGAAAATAAAAAAAGACGAAAATCCATGTATTCTGGAGTTACATCAGTATTATCTCTTATAGTATATTATGTCAGTATTATATCACTCTTCAGGGGGAAACGATATACAGGGTGTCCCATGATGGAACTGACAATTCCTTCTGGTACATTTAACCGTTTGAGGTCTCATTAAAATAACCAAATGTGTGGTTAAATAAAATATGTCGAACTTTTTTTGTGACTTAACGTTGCTCCCAATTGTAAATAATATGGAAATATACCGTTCACGAGTGTATTTTATTGTTCTAATAATTACTCCTTGTACGTTACACTTTAAAACACTCGTCGTATTAAACAATAACTACAGAATGGACTATTCGTTTTGGTAATAAAGGATACGACTCTAGTTTTCTATAAACGTAGAACATAGAATATCCGAAGGAAATAAAACTACACTTTCAATTCGTTTTACGGTCAAAGACGTACCGAATACGTGAACAGAATGCAACGAGCCGAGAATGCATTTGTTTTCAGACCTTTTGATGTGTTTATTCGTTGTGTGTCACGATGTGTAATTCTATTAAAACCTTTTGTAAAGTAAACTTGTTTATTTCAAGCGTTACGGATTGCATCCTGCATGAAATTAAAATGAATTAACAATTGCCTCGGGGAACTGTACTCTGATTCGAATTTCATTTTCTTTAAAGCAAACGAGTCGTCGAAATGTAAATATACGGGAATGTGTTTACAGATAGCGATGGTCGTTTGAATGTCAATTTCGAAGGGACTCGAAGTGCTTCAGAGCCCATCACTAAGTGCAGGTTTTCTTAAATTCGTCATACTTAAAAAGAAATCAAAACAAACTGACGTTGTGCACATGATAGTTTTGGCTCCGAATAACCTGTCAAATAAGGTGAAGAAGTTTGTCGGATTCATCGCGGATCACTCTGTAGTGTAGTTACACAACCTTGGCCAAAAGTATTAGGCACCTGTATTATTACATCTTGCTGCGAAAATTATTCCTTTGATGCCTTTCTATTGTTCATCATCCTTTGGCGGACAGTTCAATGGAATTTTAAAACAGTAGATAAGGTCTATAGTGGACCAAAAAAAGTAACTGAGCGGTCTATAGTCTATATTTTGTGTTTCTTCATAACAGTAAGAGTCTGCTGTTACTATTCACTGATAACACACATAAATTTGACTCTAGCTTTTCTGTTAATATTTATAACGTTACAAAGTTTTCCTTGAAATATGCCAAAAAAGACTGAAGTAAGTGACGATCAGCGCAAATTAATTCGTTTTTTAAAAGAACAAGGTAAAAGTCAGAAAGCGATTGTTGTGATGGGCGAAGGGTGCGCAAGGGGCCTTTGCGCAAAGGGTGGACGAACAATATCCTCCTAATAAAAAAATGTTTATAAAAGTCCATATTTTTGGGGTGCTTTACTAATATTTTTGGCAAAAGGTGTAAAGACTCATTGGTAAACAGATCCTATTGTATTTTGTACGCAACAATTCGTAAATTTTTATTTTTTTGTAATAATGTACGTAACGAGAATTTTGTCTCTATAGTACGAAAACTAATATTTGCAGTATTGAAGTTCACGTTCGCGTTTTACACAACTGAATTGAGACCCTGGTCACAACACTTTCCATATCCCATATTTCTGTAAACTTTTTTCTTCTAGTCTCCGAAACATGGGCTTTTTATTTAGTTTCTGGTCGATTTCACTATCTACACTATATTTCTTTCATCGAAAGTAATTTAATACGTACACAATTTGCATTCGACGATACACACACTTAAATAAATCCTGGCAGGATTCTCATTTGAGTAATAGTCTCTGAGACAAGTGAGCCCTAAAGCAAACAAATCAGAGTACAATGTAGTCAGATCGACAGAACAAGACTGCTTATCTGATCCTGTTCGAGACATTAAATTCTTTCTATACTTCGTTGTATCGAAATTAGGATTATTTTTAACCCTTATGGGGGAACACCACTGTGATGGCCAGGAAAATAGGCCTTTTTTAAGAATTTTTTCAGGAATAATTTACAGTTTCCACATAAAACTTTTATTACCTAGTTTTAGTATAATGTCTTAAGGGATTAAAAAAAATAGAAAGACATGCAAAAGTTTTAATATACGATTCATTAAAATGTTTTCATAAACTATGGGAGATTAGTTTCCGTTTCACGTACAGAATTTAAAAAAAAATTATTTTTGTCAAAATGGCCCGCTTTAGATAATAAAGTTTCGAAAATCCGCAAAAAAATGGACAGTTTTTCGAGTGTACTTTAAAAAATTCACTTTTGGTCACAAAATCCGTATGTGCAGGTGAAGGTAATATTGTTTTAAGAATCCTGTCAAAATTTCAAGTCGATTGAATAAAAACTGACAGCGTTAATGTCATCGCCAATTAGAAAAATATTGTTTCGAGAAAAACGCGTTTAAAGTTTGACTTGAAAGTATTTATGTAATCTAGATGCACTGCACCTTTGTCAATTCCTCGAATACCGATATGAAATTTTCAGATAGTGTTTTCGAAGAATTAAATTTTAAGGAAATGCATTTTAAGAACATCGATATTTTTTAAGTTTCACAGTGGTCTTCCCCCTTAACTGGTGAGACGGCGACCGAGAAACCCCATGAATATTTTTAGAACATTTCATTTTTATTCAACAGTTATTTAAAGAACTGCTTGTTTACTTCGACGTTTTGTTATATGAGAATGCAAGACAACTGGTGTAAAAACATCATCCGATTTGTCTAATAAGTACTAAGTAACAAGATTTCCACCTCACCAGTTAAGAGTTAATGACCTTATAAGATTTCTATGGTAAAAATTTGTTCAAATGCGACCTCAATTATGACATTATTTTGCATTCTTTTTACGTATTTCTTACGTATAGTGGATTATTTTAGGAGATTATAATTGCATAATTTCGTCTTATGATATTTTCCTGTATTTACAATAACTTTTAAGGCGTTCCTGTCCAATAGTCCAACCTGTATAGAATGTTTTTTGTTACAATAGAAATCAGTTACAGTTTCTATTAGTAAGGATACACATTCAGTATGAGGTGTCACAGTTTAAGTGTTCCGTCATTGCATTATTTCTATCTAAGTGTACACAAGAACGTCACAATTAATTCTGTCGAAATTCTGTCACAAGTCCTCTGACGTAGTTACATATGCTTGCTACTTAATTATTTACAAAAAAAGTACACAGATTACGGTATGAATATTGGGAATTATTTATTCCTGGTCTCTCGCTGAACATGATGTTTCGCAAAATTACTTAAAGATACAATCTGCACTCTGTATTAGGAGGAAAATTTATCAGCCATGTGTTCACAATTCATTTAAGATTGAGAGTGTAAATTGCTAACAAATTCCAGTAAAAAAGTTGTCAAGTAAAAACAGTTTACACAGTATATTCATCTTGTTATATAACATTACCAATTGTTCCAGGTATACTGCTTACAGATCTTCTAAATGTTAACTCAGTTAAGAGAAATACACGATGTATATTTAATGTAGGTATATATCTATATG
This sequence comes from Dufourea novaeangliae, assembly GCF_001272555.1. Lineage (NCBI taxonomy): Eukaryota > Metazoa > Arthropoda > Insecta > Hymenoptera > Halictidae > Dufourea > Dufourea novaeangliae. The sequence goes on along the minus strand of NW_015374021.1, from coordinate 853,146 downwards.
TATAAATGATGGAAATATTTGTTTCGAAAACTGTTTACGTTTCACTTGTTCTAGTAACTACTGAAAACTAGAAGTTAACTTAGAAGTATAAAATCACTTAGAGATACATATTTCCTTTTACATCAATTACATTCCTTTCTGCCGACTTTTCAATTGGCTTCTTTCCTAATACAACTCATTCATTTTTCCTCAGAATTGCAATTTTTGGTATCTCATAATTTCACAAAACCTTATACAAAACATATGTTATTAAGTATACCAATAAGAAATCCACACGAACTCTTAAATTCAATATTTATTATTAAAGAGAACGAAACCCTGACCCACATCAGTAATATCCGTTTTCGTTCATCCATATTTATATAGAATATTAAACTAAGTTTTCGGTTTACTAAAACAACAAAATATGGCGAATACTCGTTGCTGTACCTTATTTTTATGTTTCCTAGTTTTTGGATAGTTTTACGAGCATGTTCAAACAAGAAATATTGAGATGCTGAATCATTTTATCCTTCTTTCTGACAGACGTTTCACCGATATTGTACATATTTTAATATGAGTATTATATTATATATATATATTGCTACTGTATTGTTTGGGAAGTTTCATGAACGCGTACAAAACGCAAAAGAAAAGGAAACATTGAAATATTAACAAAGGGCATCTCCATCGTTCTCGACAGACGAGAAACGGAATAAAACGTATGGTTATTCCGTTCACGTCCTTTTTCTTTTATCTTTCCGTTCTCTTTTCGGCGAAAATATTGCCGAACCGCATCGTTCATGCAAACACACACGGATATACCGCTATGATGAGTCGAAATTGTTAACGGAAGTAATAGAGAAGCTACTTACCATACGGTTCGTATGAAAATCTCGAACAAGCCCGGGTACACGAGATCATCGGTTGCGGCTAGCCATTTTCGTCCGAAAAGTTTTATCGCAGGCATTTCCCTGAAAAGCATACACCGTCAGTCAGATTCCTATAATACGTTCTCCCTGCCAATGCTGACTAAGAATAACTCGACAATATTATGAAACGCGCTGTAAAAAGGAATAAGTGTAGAAAAAAACGATACGTATTTAATAACGTTCGGAGGTAATAATCATATAACGCTGTACAGGTGAACGACTCAAACGATTTCTTTGACGTTATGTTGCAATCGTTTTCTTATATCTCGCGATATTCGATGGAAAGAATAACATTCAATGAACCAACGTGATTATTATTACATAATTCGACATTACGATAAGTTCGAAAACTCAACGATTGGATTGTGAAACGTTCATGCGAATTCCAATTTTTTGAAGATTCTTCTATGAGAATAAGAATGAAAATGAATGTATTTTCTCTATTAATGGTTTTATTGGTTAAGCAAGGAACAGAAAATTGTTTAAGTTTTGTCAAAATTCCCTTTTTATCAAGATTTAAATAATTTGCGATCTAGTAATGATAAGCAATTTATCGTAAAAATATTCGTATTACGGTATACTGAGAATAATAAGTAATAATCTTTTAAATCCAATAAATAATAATCTTTTCTCTGTATAATAAGCTAAACAGATATAAGATTCATTACAAACTGCAGTTATTGTAATTTCTGTATTTGGTATTACAGTCTGCGGTCTCTAGGGTACACCCGCAAGTATAACTATATGAATGGTCTTAATATATTAATTTGTAATATTATTGGCAATACTAAATACTTAAACTGTATTTTCCACTTTTACGAGTAATTCACCAATAAATATCCGGCATAGAGAGTAAACAGATTCTTAAAAGATAATCGATTATACGGATATAACGATTATAGTAATTATACTATTATACACGTATGTACACAAGTATGTACATATAATATGTATTCATATAAAACTGTCAATTATAAATTGTTTTTTAAAACAGAGGTAGATATATTACTATTATACAATAATAGATATTTCAATTTTTTAGAAACAGAGGCGTGCAATATTTTCACTTAGATAATAAATTCTAGAAATTATATGAAAGATAAAAAGCCTTTACCTTTATTTAGTTTCTTTTTTCAACAAAACAGGATTATATATTATTTCGAGTGATTAAAATCTTGTTTAAATAACTGCTCAACAGATTTAGTCGGTCTCCTCTTATATGGTAAATGTCAATAGCAGCAGAGACAATTATGTTGCATCGAAAGATTGTACAACAATTCTATCCTCAACGATCGAACGTTTTATTTAACACTAGAACTACCAAACCCCTCAAAATGTGGAATTACAGATTACTAATTATTTTACCATTACTGAAATTATAATGGTGCTTTTGACGGAATTTATGTTGGTTTCTAATTTGCTACAAATTTTATTTTATGGTATATTATGCTAGATTGTCTTATATATTCTGTATATTATTGTATTATACAATTTAATTTAGTATTCATTCAATGGTGGTAGTTCTAGTGTTGAACACTATTGTACACATTAACGTCACTTACCGAGTAACATTCGAATATTCATTGAAGCGTCTACGATATAGTTAACTTCCATTCCACTTCTGTCATTAATAGGAATAAATATGTTTTCGCGCGTAACGCATGTATAATGGCTGTCGTGGTGACGTCATTTCAGGATAGTCGAGGCTCTGACAGAATACGCGAATTGACTGTTCCTCTTTCTTCTGCTGTTTTCTTTTTGCGACCGCGAGATTTCCATAAGATACGAATGCCTCAGTCTCTCTGCTAATCTGCAGTTCACGTATGAGTATGTGTGTCTCTTTGATCGTGAACCACGGACCAGAGAAAGCGCCGAGAGAAAGTCTTTGTCTATCCTACATATCTCGGACTTATTGACATAACGTTCCGTCTCTCGTAACTGGACCTCAACGTTCTGAATATTCGTTTCTGCTCCGAACGTCGACAATTTCATGCGCGTGGTTGCATCAGCCATTAGCCTTAGTTACATGACAATTGCAAAAAACAAAGGACTAAAAAAATTCTTGTAGTATGTTCATCTATATCAAACTATAGAAATGATTCGAAATAACATTGTAACATATTAAAAGCTGATCCCTCTTGAAATATTCGAAAGAAATTAAGGCCTTAATAAGTAGACTAAGGATATTTATACGCAAAGATCAATTTTAATGGACTAATTAATGGAGAATAGAATCAGACAGAAGTTTCTACATTTCATCGTGACTTTTATCGGGATCTAAATTGAATAAAAAATTTGACCACACTTTATTATTACATTGCAATATATCCAGTTTCAGACAATCGTGTGTGCTATAGACGCATGAAATCCGTAGTCTGTTTACAAGTTTTTCGTATTGTATTGCTAACAATGCTGGACACTTTAGTTCCAGCAAACGAAAGGAACAAAGGACAATAATGTCTGATTTTTACCGATAAGTTCATACGATGCATATAGAAATTTTCGTCACGCTATCTGTATAAGACTAGAGGAAACGTGTTACATACTCGTGGATATGAAAAAAAAAACAATAGGATACCAATATTTTATTTCCTAATTTATAATGCGCATCCGTATGGCCATAGTGGGAACGAAAGGGTTAAGGGTATCGACATCCAATCATAGTTTACTTTTCCCGTTCCTGATTCTCCACGCTATCCGTTCCCCCGAGTCTCCTTCGTGAAACCGCCTGAACAGAGGAGTGATCATGTATCAATCATCATTACCGGTACGCCAACAATATTCCCCATTTAATCTTACGTTAGCGTTACCAGCGATTTGAATCGATTCAATTCTTACGTGGCTCGCGAACAGTGTTTTACACGGTTAACTGCATTCCCCGCGAGAAACCTTAAACCGCCGCCGTGCACAAGATCGCCTCATCAATGATTTCACAGTAGCACTTTGCCACCGTTTGCTAAGAAACACGCGCGTCGATTACTTACGCGTTTGCCTCGTTCTAGACGTTGATCGACAAAATATTAAGGGGGCATGGTAAAGAATACTGGTAAAAAATTATTGAAAAAACAATCCAACTGTAAATAAATTTTTTTCTAGAACCGCTCAATGGAATTGCAACTTCTTTTTCATTGTCTTATTCGTCAGTTTTTCCTTTACAAACTAATCGATAGTAAGTAGGAAAGTGTCTGAAAACAAAGGAAAAAACGTGTTTCTAAAATTTATACAAAAAATTGGCGAATTAATTGTACTCTTCCACGGACGATTGGAACGTTCTCAGCAACATGGCAAACACTTAAAAAATATTGTTTCGAAATATACATATGTATGTGTCCAAACCGGAGAAAAGTGTACCTAGAGTTGGGTTGTCTTTCTGATAATTTCTTGCCAGGAGTATTTTTTATCCTGCCGCCTTAAGGTTGTCTAAAAGTACGGATTTTATTCCATGATGAATTTCTTCCAATAAAAATTGCTTGTACGCGATGCCACTACATACCATTGAATAGCTTCTCCTTCCTGTACCAGAGTTGTTAAGCAATTTTTGGTATTGCGATGGTAGCAATGAAGCTTTAGTTAAAAAACTGATGGAGTCCCAAGTGAATAAAATCGAGCATCTCCAACACGTGTTGAAGGCTGTTGAGCTACTGAAGTCCAGTGAAATTTTTTGTCGTTTTGTTCGAATGTTCGATCGTCTAACGTTCAGTTATAGTAAAAAATTTCAGAAAATTTATTCAGGTTTCAATTTCGAGAATTATATCGCGATTGTTAATTTATGAATTTACTTGCTGGCAAAAAGGGGTCTTATTGAATTGATCGGTGAAAGCTTGGAGCTTTATGAAACTAGAGTCATGTACGAGTACATTTTAATGGAAGAGTTATAATACACTTAATAATTCATGAAGTGTACTCGATCTCATTAATTTGAAAGTTTATATCTGATTTTGAAGTTTAGTCCAATTTAAATTGTCTATAGGGGTAGTCAGGAGTAATTAAGTTTTTAATATATGACAAATTCTCAATTTGGTGAGTTTGAAACAGCTGTAGAAGGCTTTCCTCCTTGTACCTAAAACCGAAAACAATGTGCACGCGGCTCCATTATTGTTATTAGACATCTTATGGATTTTTGCAACAGGTATTCCACCTGTACACTGTACTTCCACGTCAGTCTCTCTTCTAATACAAAGTATTTTAAGGTTCTCTCATCAAGTGTTCCAGAAACTATGAACCGTGATCAATTTTATAAACAAGAAACACGAATAAACTTAAAAGAAACTTTAATCCAACATTTTACTCGATCAAAGTCTTAACAGAGAACAACTGTCTAATAATCTCTTGCAAACATCCCATTTAACATTAGAACTACGAAAGTAATCAAAATTTAGGTTAGCAGATTTTTTACGATATTAAATGTTAATATAATTGTAAACGATATTAATGACAAACGATGTTTAAATGTTATAACAATGGATTTTCTCAAATCTTTCATAACTTTCATTGCAGTATAAAAATGAAGATATTACTTTATTTGTAAATTTGTATAACCTCAAAAGTTTGTCATGTTTACCGATCCGATAGAAATAGATGTAACGTTTATCGTCGGAACTTCTAGTGTTAATCCCCGTCTCTCCAAATTAGTGTCTAAAAACGCGATCATTTGGTCGATCGCTTGAGACAGTTGACGCGACCAAACGAAACGATTAACCGAAATGATTTACGAAAAACAGATTCGTTATTCCTGTATACATATACAGAAAATCAGACTGCCACTATTGAGACGCGTGTGACGAAGGCTATCCTCATTGTCAATGTTTCTTTTTGTTCCAACATCAATTAAGCGAGCGTAGTGGGGATGGTCGTGTAACTACGTACATAATACTTATGAACTTTTTTCAGATGATATCGCTGATAATATCGCACCAGACTTTTTGCAATCCAGAAAGAAAATCGTAAAGTACAAGAATAATTCTTTTCGGTTTAAATTCTTCCAATTGATTATTTGATATTATGAAAGTCTCGTAGTACTCTTCGACGATGTAACTATTGGTGGCGTGCAGTGTAGCATCAGTCACTCTCATCAGAATGCAAAAGCTAAGAAATTTTCATAAAGTTACACACAGATAGTTTACGCTGCGATTACGCTTATATTGTGAAATTAGGCAAGTTATAGCGTTCAGAAGAAAAATATACTTTTCCCGGCACATAAATCGAGTTTATATTATTTAAAAAATTATAACAAATCAAAAATAAAATAAATTTCACGCACAATTCATACAGAAATTTGTAACACAGTGAATGAGCCTCGTTCGAAATCGATTAATCAATTACTTTTTCAGTTATCGTTACCTAACGCCAGTTTAAAAACGCATAGTTTCGAAGAAACACGCGTGTACAGCTTCCTCGCTTGCTGTTTCGAACTCTGGCGCGTCTCACGACACAGTCTATAATACTTCCTTATTCCTTGGAATTCGACTTTCAAATTTCGTGAGCATATTTTTGAAATGTTGCACCTTCGATTCGCACGATCAAAAATTTGTCGAACCTGTTACACGAAAATTATAATCCCCTCCTTAAGGGGTCATGCTCAGTCAGAAATTTTCAAAAAATCGATTTTTCACTTTATACATTTTCTTTAAGTACAACATCTCGAAAATATTCTGTGCAAGTTTCAAGGTAATCCAGTTAAAAATGACAGAGTGACAGGCGTTAAAAAATGAACATTTTATATAAGTGTAAGCTTGACTTGAAACTTTAAACGCGTTTTTCTCGAAACTACATTTTTCAAATCGGTGATCAATATTTCTCGAAAACTACTGTGTCCATTTACATGAAGCCTTTTGCGCCTTATTTCAAAGCAGAAAAGCTTATCTTTGAACGAAGAATTCTTTTGTTCGTTCCATACTTTTTTTTTAATTGACTAAAAACGATTGATTTTTTTAGGTGAAAATCGCACTTTTTCAGGAAAACGTTTGCAATTTTGTTCCTAATCAATATTTCGAAAAACCCCACATTCAAAGACAAGATTGGTTCTTCCATTACATAAATCTTACTGAATTTTTAATTTCAGATGAACCGTTACGAAGTTACAGTGATCACGGCAGACCACTTTTTGTGAAGAGACATCCGGAAGATCGCTCACCATTTATTTACTAATAAATATTTTCAAATAAAAAAATTACCTTATAATCTAGAAACTACAATCTTTGAAACACAAACAGATTTTTTGAAAAAGGTCTTATAGTTTTCGAGAAAAAAATTCCCAAGGAACACTCTTTTTTCGGCCTTCTGACTGAGCATGACCGCTTAATGAATGATTATTCCACGCGGCGAAATTGTCCGGTTCCGTGGCCTATTTACCTGATCGTGAGATGTGTGTCTCGGTGTGTGTACCTGATGGAACTCCGAACCATTCACCAGAGATATCCCACTTTTCAACACGCGGGCACGGATGCACCGGTGTCCAGACGATCTGGTCGCCGGGTCTGGTCAACAGCCGATGCCTCTGGGCCGCCCCTGCCCCCTCCGCCAGCCGGATACGATTCACCACTTTTGTGTGGTGGTCAGAAACCGGGGAACTCACGTTCGTTCGTCCACTGCGAGAACGTGGCGCGAATCTTCTGTATCACGGGCACACCAGAAAACACACACTCATGATCGCGTTACGATACATCGATATACGGTGGAAACACGACGTTAGAGGTAAGGTAGCACGGAGCGTAACTGTTGCCGTGGACTCGTCGTCGCGTCGGATGCGGCCAGTCTCCGCGGCCGGTTCTCTCTCTGTGTGCACACGAGGTTGCCCCGTGTCAGCACTGAAAACCGCTGAAGCAGGTTCCGCGGTGGAATGCGGCGAGTACCGGCCGATTTTTCGCGTCCACCTAGCCGTCGAGCCAACGGAGGCAGACCAGGTAGAGGAAGGCGGCGGCGGCGTCCTGCGAACGGTGGGACGGACGAAAAATTGCATCGGCTCGTGAACACAACGCGACGACGACGACAACGACGACGAGGAGGAGCACACGACACAAATGGGATCGGCAGAAATCGCGGCAGCATACGATGAATCGCGTAAAACCCGTTCACCTTGTTTCCTCGGAGGCACCCTGCGTTGTATCTTATAAGCTGGTACGCGGAGACTGTCCAGCGACACCGGCCCCGGCAGGCCAGAACTTTCCCTTCGTCGTTCCTCTCGATAACACGTTCCTACACCACTTTATGAAAGGAGAGAAAAAAGAAACAGAGAAGAAAACAGAACCAATGACTCCTCTCGCGGGGATAAAAACCTCTGATGGTAGGAGCACGGACAGGTGGCCCCCAGTGTACACGAGTGGAGTATGGAGGATGGTAGGAGTCCGGAATATTTTCGGAGTTTGAATTGTAACGTCACGCGTGGAACCATTGGTTTTGTTGTCATTGAGACAGTATTATGATATATTGTATTATTAAGCAATTGCGCTGCAAGTATTCTTCCTAGGCTCAGACAATAGTTGGCGATCTGGTATAAGCCGAGAAAAGGCTGAAGTGCAAAGTAGTGTTGTTAAAATGAGCCTCGAGTCTTGAGCTTTAACAGCTCGAGTCGCGCTTCAAACTCTAAAGGATCGAACCCTCAAAGTTCGAAGCTTGAGTCGTATAAATTGTATGTATTAGTGAAGTGATGTACAGGGCTTGAGTTTTCGAAGCCTTAAAACTTAACCTATAAGTTTCCAATTTTTAACCTAATATTATACGAATCTCAAGCTTTTAAGGCTTCAAGGGGGAATAATCCAAAAATGTGCAGAAAAGCGTGGTTTTTGTAAATTAGTTCTGCAACATCCAAACCTCATTAAACTATTACTGATAGGGTGATCAAATATATATATTTTGGACAATACGTTAAATTTTCTTTTATTACAAAATACGTATATTTGAGCAAGATATACGGAGTCATAGGATCTTACGCGTCGAACAAAATAGTTTCTCAATTTGTTCACGGTTCATTGATCTGAGAGACAAACTTGGGACATTTTTTTCGTTATTCGCGTGAATTTCGACTTAATATTTTAGTAGAATATTTTCGAAAGATTATACTTTGAAAGTATATATAAAACACTGAATTTTTTCCAATCGTCACTGTGTCATTCCACATTAAGTCTGAAGTTTTAAGGCTCAACCCTCTAGAACCCTTAAGTGTTAAATAATGGAATTAACACTAAATCTATAATATTATACTGTATACAGTTTTGAAAAAATACAGCCATGACTGCAAACACATGAGAGATTGATACCAAGAAAGGGAAATGAAAAATGAAACAAAATAATCATTGAATATTAATTGAATATTAAAAATTTGTCTGTAATGTTCAAAACATAGTATTATTGACTGAAAACATACTCGTACGCTGTAGGAGTCATAGATGACCGGCAGCAAGATTAATGTACTACGCATGATAAGTTTGCACAATACATATAATCATATTGTGTAATATATTATTATATGATTCTAATGGGCAATCACTATTTGGCGCTGAAGACAAAACCAGCAGAAATACGCTTGGCAGTGAACGTGTTAGTCTCGAGCTTCGACGACTCGAGCCTTGAGCTTCATAAAGACTGAGCCTTTAAGGCTAAGCTTTGTAGCTTCAAAGACTCGAGCTTTATACAACACTAGTGCAAAGGGTTAATATCCTGGACTCTAGAGCCTAGAGTGTATTGAGTCACGATTCTCAAACTTTAGAGGGGAGAAAATCCAACAGGTGGAAAAACCTTGTAACTTTGGGACCTTTCGGTAGGAATTCAACGAGAAAGAATCCCTAGCGTGGCACTGTTGAATGGACTTTTAAGGGGTCTTGTCATTGTGAAACCCGAAAAAATTTTCTTTTCAGTGAACGAAATGTTTAACATGAACGAAGTGCTGTCTATGTATTAATACACTTATTGAGAGTACAATTTTTTTTTAAACTTTAATAGTTTTTAAAGTTTTATATACTGGGTGGTCCACGCAATTTGTTCACCCTGAATAACTTCTAAAGTATGCATTATATGAAAAAACGTTTACAGAAATGTTGTATGGTTTGGAGGGATACATTATGTAATGTATATATTTTTTTTGTATGTGGAGGAGTTTCGGAGATTTGAAGGTCAATTTCGTTTTTTTAAATGGATTGCTATGCTTTTTATGCCAACGTATCAAAGAGCATTAAATTTTGAGTAAAAAAGTACTGACCTTTATTAACCGTAAACCTAATAATTAACGAATAATTTCACTTTGTTTCTTGAAAATGGTCTGTGCGTAATATTAAGTTAGAGATTCAATACCAGCAAAGTGACCAGCGTCAAGACGATTCCAAACTAGGTTTAGCAGATACAGTGTGTTAAGAAATGATAGATTCAGTCATAGTTGTGGTCGTAACTCATGAACAAATGTATCAATCGATCTGAAATTTTCAGCGTATTAGGCGCTTATACTAACACATTTCTATGTTAAACATTATTTAAAAATATCGCGACGAAACAAAATTAGACATTTTTTTCTGTTAAAAAAATGGTTAAGTGATGTATTAATGTGCAAAAACTTGGTATGTGTGTCATGGGAATTAGTATTATAGGCTCATTATTTTAACAGAACTATTTTCTGTGCGCCTGCTAAAAATTTGTAAATACTATTTATTGAGTTGCTGACATGTCAGCAATTTTTAAAAAAGGGGAAAAATTGAATACAAATTTTTTCCAGACTTTTATTGAGACAATTTTGAAAATTAACATAGAATTTTATAAAGGTGTACTCATAACTTGTCATAAACTATGTCCTATAAAAATCAATAATAATTATTTATTAATGAGATTTTTGCTGTTGTACATTGGATGCCAATATTTTATAATGTTTATATCCGGTTCATATTTCGTCGCCTTCAATAATACACACACTGAACTAGATTCATTAGTCATTCTAGTTCTTAAACTATATTTTATAAAATTCATTTCGGAAAATAATGACACACAAGTATACACACGGAGAGGAGAAAACTGATAATATTGCTCTCGCTAGTTTTTTTAATCAACTACAGGTTTCGGAAATTTATGTGTATATATTATAACAATTTTAAATATCACAGGTAAATGGTTCACGTGCCTGCAAGATTTTCTGGCACGCGTGCCATAGGTTTGCTATGCCTGCCTTATGTGATGGTCTTCATACTGTTTGACTCAGAACGAGATATGTACGGGACACATGTAAAATGTCATGTCTTTAAAAAATGTGGACATAATACACTCTGGTTCTAAAGTCCAGATATAAAATTAATGTTCCTAAAGGTGAGTATTCTTTCTTTTTCTCTGTGGATATTATATTAGAAAAAGGTCTATTCAGAAGTGTTTTCCGGAAATGAAGTTTAGACGTAAATAACTATTGAAGCCCGCCAATCCCCCACTTGATTTCTGATTGAATGGTATACTATGCTCTAATTAGTTGAATTGCGATCACTTCTAAATGTCCCGTTTTGCACCTGTGCGAAAATATTTATGTTCTCAGATTCTATCTGTCTAAAGAAACGAGACATGTTTGAGGATTTGATATGATAATATTTCGAACGACGACATGTGTACCTACAATGATTTGTTCTTATACAGATGAAATGTTGCAGAACAAATTGTTTGGCATCGATGAAAATCGTTTCGTTATCCAAATTCACATGCCATAGTATTGCAACAAAAGTGGTTGAAAAATGGAAAAATTCTGATCGATTTTACTTTGAATTTTTACGAAAGGAGAAAACTCGGCTAAAGACATTGAAATTCGTTTGGAAGCAAATTCGAATGCTTCAAATCAAGCTCTTGAACGCCTAACACAGCGTCCTGAACCATTCGTCGCTCTAGTTCTTAATTGTTCTATCTCCACTAGTTTCTAAACTGAGGAAATTCAGTTTAAGGTTTACGAAGTTCAATACTATAGAAGCAGAAAAGTAGTGAAATAATGGAACACGCTATAATACCATCTACAGAATAGATATTTTTTACAATATATAACAAAATTTTATTTTGCCATCAACATCAATTTTTTATTGTGGTTAGTATTTAAAGGTATAACCGTTAAGAAAAAAAGATACTTTCAAAGTTTCGCACTTAGGACTTAAAAGAATATTTGTTGTTTTCTAGGTTGAATTATCTTTACATTATGGTGAATTTGTATTCTTTGGACCAATGAGACGCACGTAGTTTAACTAAATTTTGTTGAAAAATGGAGTTAGAACAGTTAAGAACTCGGGCGACGCATTGTGTAGCGGTTGGAATCGTCGATTTAGACAAAACATTTCGGGTATACCGATTGTTCGAATATCGGGATGCGAGTCACCAGTACCTTCTAAGAAAAATCGGTTAAGTAGATTCTATTTATGCGCTGGGTGAAGCACGGGAAGACGTAGCGTCTCCGCGGTGCTCTTTAGCGAGATCCAAGTGAATTATGTAGCCTTGTAATTAAGGATAATGCGATGATGTTCGCGATGGGTTGAAAATATAGATATGTAACACCTGGATATACAGGTTATTGTCATTTAAATCGATCCTTGAGAATATCTTCCAAAAGTGTTGATGATAACCAAAAAATGTTTGAGATAAAAATCGAATGGTTTCAGGAGCGCAATTATTAATGTAGACGAGTACGGGACATACGAAGGTCAAATTTGTTTTTTCTTTTAAATGGAATCGTATATTTTAATTTTAAAATTGCGAAATGGCACTTTACTTAATGATGTATTTACTTCATTTTCTGCGCATATTTCGATAAATCTGTTGCTTTTTATTACTGCTGGTAACAGGTTCATTATAAATCCAGTTTTTTTAGGAATTTTACGATTTTATATTATAAGTTATGAACAAAGTCTGTGGCTATTTTACTGGTAGAACTATACATATTGCAACGATACATCTACCCAAACATAGTGGCGCGACACGTGGATCACTGATCTGATAGAATTTCAATCTTTATGCGACCGCTATACTTTAAACTAGTGATTTTCTAAAATATTTGGTAATAGACTTTATTCAAATCTGCTTTTGGTAAATAATAATTTGACCATTTCATACACACGTATAAACCTCTACAGTTATATGAACCGTCAGAAGGACACTGGATTCGAGTACATATTTGGTCACACAACCTTTCTTCATTTTCAAGGTGAGCGGAATGTACTTATACCGAAGGTTCGAAGACTCACAGTGGCGTGCAAAAGTTTCTGGGCGGATAAATTTTTCACTTTATTTTCTAAAAGCGATATATGAAAGAAGTTTAATAAATATTGGGTGCAAGTGCATAAGTATTTATGTGTGGTACTGTTTTCTTTCACTTGTCATGCCCATGTATTCAATATTAGTTAATATCGTTTTAGATGTCGCTTTTGAAAAATAACGTGAAAAGTCTGTCTGTCTGGAAGCTTTTGTACACCACTGTACATTCTTCTGAACCAGTCTGTCTCAAAGCTAGAAGTTCCATTCATATTTTTTGCATTCAAAAACGACAACCATACTTTTCGTCGAATAAGATACCCTGAACTTTTAAACGAAAGTACAAATATTTGTAACGTTTTGTAGCAATCTGAATTTGGATTCCTTGAATCACTGCGTTCAAATATTGCCTCCATTTATCGGTTTCCTTGACTTGTTCGCTACAGACTTAATTTTGTGGCGAAATGCAGCAAGACACAAATGTATTCGTACTACCCCTCAATCGTTGATTTCGAACAATCGACATTTCTTTACGAATTTTACATATTTTAAAGTCCTTTTTCATGGTTAATATATAATGTTTTAATTAAGCTTAGAATTACTATAAAATTTATCGAAATTGAAAATAATAGATCGCTGTAAGAGAAATAAAAATGTAAGCAAAGTATCGTAGAATTAATGTCACAAAAGTGTTCAATTATTCTGTGAAAGTATTAGTCTAATGTAAAGTAGAAAGTATTAGTAGAAAGCATTAGTAGAAAGTATTTATAAAGACTGAATAAGGTTAAAATACAGGGCATACTAAATTTTTGAATATGTTTATTATGTAAATACGGAATTTCTATAGTACCTACAAATATTTTGGCGACGACGATACTGTAAAACTTTATTTAAATTTCTGTTTTTGTTACACCGAATCTTTCTTCTTCAATAAACTTCGTATAAATGGAAAACTTAATCGGTATGGTATACATTCCCTTCGATAAAGATTTTAACACCTGCGTTCTAAAAAACTAATACTCGTTGAAAATCAACGTTGCTGGGTGTACGAATGCCTATGTGTCTCACTGTATATTTTATGAGTTTTAATAAATACGGTGTTCAAAACAATTAGAGTACTGCTATTGTAGCTGGTCCCGTTATGCGAATCCACCGAAAAGGAAGATGAAAAGAATGCAAATATTATACAACGACAATTTTTCAATACCACACTAACGCCTAGTTTCGTTTAACAAACATTTTTCCAGGAATTATATCCCACATACACGGACACAGTGGCCACAACAGAATATGGTTTTCCAATTGTTTTGAGCATTGTCCAACAACGACTGTAATTAATTTATTATTACTAGCTCTGAGTCGATACGTATCGATTGCCGATTTTATGAAAATTTGCATTAAGAAAAGTTAGATATATCCTGGTTATTCAGGCTTGAGTGACACATACCAAAATCAATTTTATTTCTAATATATTCAGATGTCCTTCGATCGGTCGGGAACAAAAACACAGAGCCGATGTTTTATGCAAATTTTGTTAATATATACATGTTCACTTTGCTGGTTTTTCAAACACAACGAGAAGATCTAAGCAAATTTTCTGAACTATCCGCACCGCGTAACTGTATATACTTATATCGACGCGTACGCGTATTTTTAAAATGAATATCCTATTTGTCCAAGAAATATGTTGTACATATGTATGTATGTTAACATTCAAGTACAAAGACGTGAAATGAAGTGATGGACACAATCTTGCATCCGTATTTAAAGGTTTCTTATATAGATAGACTCTGTAAAAAAAATGAAGCATACGTCTGGGATCCTTGTTATGTTCAATAAATTTTACACGTTTTAAACAAAAATTCGCGGTATCTCTCCGTCATATTATCGTTGAATAATGAATTTCGAGAACCTTATTATGCGTTTCAATGAAAAAATGTATAGTGTACAAACATTGATTTAGTGTTCACTGAATGATATCCGGCGTCGACAAAAACCTTTACAAAGAAATTCAGTATCGACGAGACTAAAAAAGTTTAAAGTCGAAAATATATTTCATAAAAGTATGGACAGTTAGGGGTTTTTTTAGGACATATTTTTATTTATCGCGTAAAAAAAAGAGATTAGTTTAAGAGATACTTTTATTTCAAAGTTACGACGTGTTACTAGTAATATGATATTTACCTTTTTAAAGCCCATTTTCAAAAATAGCATAATGCAGAGATTTACTCGGTCTCTAAACGATCTATCTATCCTTTCTAGAATTTTTTTCGAAATTTGTTGACATTTCATCCATACAAGCATACGACGTTCAATGTCACGCCTACTAGCTATACCGAAATTGAGTATCACTCCGCAATATTGAAATTGAAATATCTTCTAAACTAAAGGTTTGTTGGCATAAATAGTTTCATATAATACATTTTGTTATAGAGAATGACGAACTGCACAGATGGATTCATGAAGAACTGTATGACTTCGTTTGAAAGAAAAAATTTGACATTAATGTGTCTTCTAAGCAATCACCTACAGAAAGTTACTTCCATCGGATTATTTTCCCATGGAACGATTCAATTTTCATCTGAAGCAATTTTCGGTATCATTAACTGTTTCGAAGATATTCGCGGAGATTCGATTTAAATGACTGATCTTGTATAGACAATCAGTATAGGTACTCAAAGTGATGCCTGTTATACTAACGAAGGGTCGTAATGTAAGTAGTAAGACTATGAACAAACGTTCTTGCAAATATCTCGCTAATTATTATATTAACTTTCTTATAAAAAATTCACTGCTCTTTTTAATTTTGATACAGAAATTGAGTAAAAGCTATGCATTCCATTTAACAAAGTCAAGGACTTTTCGATATCTTGTAAACAAACAAGATATTAAAGAAGAACATTGCAGTATCACACGTTTCCTTCGATACCGTGTAATTTTTATATAAAACACTTTTTTCTAGAACACATACTGTAAAAATTATTCGGGGTGGACAAGTTATGTGGCTCATCCAATACTAAAGTATAAACATATTATAAATACATTAATATTTGTGGAAACATAAAAATCTCTCTAATATTCTATGTTCTGGATAAAAATATGAATCATGGAAATGAGAACAAATGAAAAGCAAATAAAACTAGAAACATAAATTCTTCGGTACTTCGTCTCCAATATATTCAGACGCTAGGAGATAATAGTAATTGCGAGAGTGCCTGTCATGAACTTAACTATGATAATACAGTAATAAGTATTATAGCAAACTATGATAATACAGTAATACACTTTTTTTCTAACAACGTAATGCTCGTAATAAAATAATGAATACTTAGAACTCTGTTGTAATTACACCATCAATACTGGCGTCGGTACATATTGACGGGAAATAGTCTGCGTCTCTTCACATTTATCTTTCGTGCGAAAGCGTATATGTACAGCTCGATGAATAATCAATTCGTTTATATTCCATTAGCATAATTTAGCGGTGCGCGAACGCGAATGAAAATATATTTCACAATACGGCATAGACTGAAATCAAAAGGAAGAAAGAAAAGATATTGTTATTGAATTATATATCGCGGGGAGAACCTTCTAACAAACTTTTCATTCGGGTTTTTTGTCCCGTAGACGACAGGGCGTCGTTATAAAATTTCCATAATTATGCATTATCATCCTGTCCCATCAGTTTGGGGGGATTGATTTACGACGTTTTGATAGTTCGAAACATGATTTGACAAAAGAAGGTATTCTTTTCTTTTTTTTCAACTTTCTCAAAACATATTTATGCTACTCTTAAGTGAATTCATCTATAATACCGAATCACTAAAAATTGGCACATGACACAAAAGGAATATAGTTATTCTTTGTCGAATCACTGTCCAATTAAACGTATTGTAACCTTCTAGTACTCGAGCTGGATTTTCAGAAATTCTATTGAATCTATTTTTCTTATTCTCCTATTCTCTGTAGTAAGAAATAAGTTCAACGTGCCTCGCTACCCTGTAATATTTATCAAGAAAATAAAAATAACGTAGTAAAAAGAGTTACCTAGAATCTTGTATATTTGTGTATAAGTAACTTATAAGTTCAGGAGCAATTTTAATTATGTTTAGCATAATGATAGAGTTTGGAATTCCGAACCCAATAATATTTTTTTCAGCTGGACATGGTCATTAGTTTATGAAATATTTAATGCCGAGGAGCCTTCGAACACTCATCGATGATTTACTATAACGTTAGACCAGTAACATTTTCCTCTACCAGCAGATTTTTTTTCAAAGTATTCTATTATTACAATATGTTTTATGTCCGTTTCGCGTACGAAAGATCTGGCAAAATAGGCGATCGCGTGCAAAGAAAAGTTAGCATTATTACGTTTTACTAAAAATTGCCTTTTGAGTCAAATGTCACGCGATCGGTATAAGTTCTTGTTTACTTTACTACATGCGTACCAGTAAGTGATTCCAATATAGTTCCAATACACTGAAAGTACAACTTAAATTCAGAATACCTTTCTGATCTTGTGTTTAGTTAAAATGGCGGAGAATGATCGAAACACACAACGAATACAGCTACGAAAAAACTAACGAATGTTCCGAAATGGACTCAAGTACGTCACACTCATCGAGACATTACTGTGCTGTTGAAATAACATAGGGTTTTTAATTGTCTCAGAAACAAGTACAAAGTATCACAAGAAATAGTGGATTACTTATCGGTACACCTAATATTTCGAAAGAAAATCATTGACCTTTAAATTCTACTAATGAATAACTTTATGTAGATACAGCACATTTTGAATTTAAACATCTTTTAAGAGGACTCACAACCGAGTGCTCTACTAATAGTTCTACATGAATTGAATACATGTTTTTTCTTTTTTTTTATGTACTTCTTAGGAAAAAGTTACATCATCTTTAATGAATCGTTCGAATGTAGAAGAATGACAATTTTTTTCTCCGAATGCAGGCATTATTTTCCAAATTCCTTCTTTCAATATGTTCATTACTTTCTTAAGAAACACTACAAAAGTGTGATTATATTTCCTTTTTTAGATTTGGAGAAAATGGATTAAATGGTTGAAAAATACAATTTTACAGGAGTACCGTTTTTCCGACAAGCGACGATAATTCATTTGTTATCGATTTTTCTTTTCGATTTATCACATATTAATATATTGTAGGTGGATAACACTGTTAACAGGCAAGCAATTGAACGCATTTCTTTTGTTTACGTGTTTTGACAAGTTTATTTATGATCTACTTTTTGCACTTTGACGTATAAAGTAGAACTTTCTGTGTAGTATGACTTTTAATTGTAGTGTGTAATTATCGGTAGTATGTAGTATAATTGTAGTATTATAATATTAATTTACAGCAATGGCGAAGCCTAAAGGTATTTTTGAGAAAAGATAAGGCTATCATGGTATAAGACAGAACAGGAGAAATGTGACAGACTCAACTTCTTCGTCACGATCTAACTTGCCACCGAACCACGATTCCTAGAGGTTTTTGTAGAAAAAGTAAATTAGAACATTCGTTTCAAGGACAGGAGAAAGGTGACCCTGTTCATGAAACAGAAGTTCATTAAAAAAATGTAGAACTTTTTTGAAAAAAATAAGTTATTTCTAATGCTCAAAATTGCTCTATATTTTAACGTAACCTGCAAAAGGTACGATATATTCAGAATTTAGATAAAAAATAATCTTTCTTACATTTTTTGGTTATGAGTCCCTTTAATACATTTAAACGTAATGGGAATATCAAACAAAGAAATTTGGTCCATATTATAGTACATAATTAAATAAGATTTTACAAAAAATTTTACCATTTTCGCCAGCTTGATTACTATTATCTCTTCTATTTCATACTAACAATGAGATTGGTTATATTTGGTCTGTGTATCTCGTATAAGTGTTATCAGTAGTTTGAAAATGAAAATGTCACACATCATTTCTATTTTCTTTAGAGAATATCGGTTATTTTCTTATTCGAAAAACGATACTTTAAGCGTTTGAGTACAAAACTATTCATCAGCTTCGACAGTTTCTTTTTTTATATTAAAATCGTAACTGTCAGTTCTAAAAATGGGCGAGTACCTATCATAAACATAATTTTAATATAGACGGTTCGGAATGTGTACGGATTTAGATATGACGAATTCAACCGAATAAATAAGATAACTGTTAAATACAAATTGTAAAAGTTCTACCATCGCGAATTTCATCGAAGAAATGAAAAAGAAGCTTCTCATGAGGTTAGATTTTACATAAATACACTTTTTCATCATCACCATTGCCACCTGATGTATGAAGTAATACTTGCAGTAAATTCAACTTGTCAGTGTTAAAATTCATACATCTTTCCATTAAAAAAAACAAAATGAAGACGATTCATGATGTCTCAGATTCTCAGCGCCGATACTCGGTATAAAACACTCAATTATAAAATCCAGACAAAAATGCTGTCGTTATGTCTAACAGTCTTGTGAAAAAGAATATATTTCACACACGTCGTAAAAAAAATATGTACGTACACTAGTCCGGCTGGTACAGAGTATTTACACGGTTGACATATTTCGCGAGGATAGTAATTTTAAATTTCCATTTAAAACAGTGAAAGGAGATCTCGCAATGCAATGTCAATAAACATTGAGCCATATATAATTAGATATAGAAGCTATAAAGGAGACGTAATACAGTAACCGTAATTGCAGGAAACTGCACAACGTCCTATGAAAGTGGACTTTAGAATCAGTTTTGTCATTGACATCTATACCATCCAAGATTGTCATCGATATTCGTCAGACACGATCGATCTGTTTCTAGTAAAGACAGATTAATATCCTGCAAAGGAGATTTTCTTTTCAGATCACATTGTTTTACACTCTAATTCATAATATTATTTGTTATTTAATTTTATATTGTACATTGTTTAACACGACTGTGTTGGAGTAACTCGTTAAAATCCACGAGTGTTTCTCTATTCGTACCAAAGTTCATTACCTGTTTCCAAGAAAGTGAATAAGTGTTTAACGTAGTCCTTCGGTATCTCACGTCATAATATACAGCAGTAAATTTAAACTATCAGGTCGTTGCATATGAGACATCGCTGTATTCATTCATTGATACATTCACTGTAGTAAATCAAAATGATTTAACTATAGTCACCATTTACATATTAAGTAATGAACCGGGCCTCTATTTGTTAGGAGGCATTGTTTGCTGTATCAGTAATATTATTTAAAAGTATCTTAAATTAATTAAAATCAATGCGGGACGCCGATCAAATTCGACTGAAATCTCCTTTGCATATCTACACTTCAGAATTTTGAATGAAAAATGAACCCCACGAGATATTATTTATAGTTTTACTACAGATTGTTTTATAACGACGAAGGGTTCAGCACAAGGACTAGACTTAATAACCTTTTCGAAACACTTGTTTCCAATTTTAGACTGTACTTCTAAGTTTTCAGGCTTTCAATAACAATCTTACGAACATAGATACGTATATTTCATTGTGGAACTTAAATAATCATACTTTGACTAACAACATTTGTCGAAAGGAAATCATATATAAAGTGCTGTTAAAAAAGCCAACATTTCAGATGTAACGATCTCATATATCTTGTCTGTTTGTTATAGAAGCAGTAAATTGCTAATTGATATACCCTATGAATCAGAAATGCAATGTATTTCAAACCTCTAAGTACCAAGCTTAGTATGTAACTCGACGAACATACGGAAAAAAACACAAAATTTTGAATTTATACGAGTCCTCAGATTTCTGCCCGCAGTCATATCAATTTCCTAAAACTCAAGATTATTAGTCCTGTCGTCGTAACAGTCAATAAATAACGCAATGACGTGATGCGTATGGAATATTTAGTCTCGACTTAAGTGGTCAAGTCCATTCGACGTTAGGTCCAGGTATCCCCAATGATTTTTTTATAATAAACAACTTTGTAGGGGACCAGCGAGGATGGAAAAAAGAAATAACGGTTTACTTGGTAGGAGTTTCCAGAGGTATCCGGGTCATACTCACCTTTCTAAATTCTCACGATGAAACAACTGACGAATCAAGGTCATTCAAGGTCAACGGTGATCACGGAAGTTGAAAAACAATCTCTTCGTACTGTCCTTAGGCTATACAAAGTCCGTTCCAGCAGATGCTGGATGGCGATGACAGCATTGACCATATGAAAAACTGCTTTCAGACATTATTTGAACAACTGTAAGCAGAGTTAGGTAAAACATATATAGGGTGATTCAATAAGAACTACTACATAAAATAACTTGTTACTTATTGATTGTATGAAAAAACGTTTTAATCAGTTATGTAGCATTTTAAGGGATACATCGAATGGATATATGTAATTTGGGATTTTTATACCTTATATTTTTTTTGAGATAGCAAGGTAATCTTGAGCTTTGTTAAAGTCAATGCATCTTTTTCTTAATACCATGTTGTTGATGGAAGGACAAATGCAACGACCTATAACATGATGGTACTAAAAAAAAGATGCATTGACCTTGAACAAACTCAAGGTCACCTTGAGGTCAAAATAAATAGGATATAAAAGAATCACATTGTATCCGTTCGATGCGTCCCTTCAAATGTTATATAATTCATTACAACGTTTTTTGATACAATTAATAGGTAATAGTCCTTATTCACTCACCCTGTATATAAGATGCCCCCCGAATCGTGATGTATAACCAGTCGAGTAATGATTCTACATGCAAAAATAAGTATAAAAAAATAACATTTTTTCATTTAAGTCGTCGTTCTTAATAGAATAGGACTTGTGTAACGCGTCTGTTGATTGTATTCCGTTTCTACTTACTACCGTGACGATACACGCGGTTTAAATTAATTTTCAAATTCGATTATTTCGAAAACGGAGTGACAAATGAGAAAAGTTTAATCTTTCTTTTCGACTTATATTTTTTTATAGAACCACCACTCGGCTGGTTGTATCACGATTCTGGAGACACCCTGCATGTATATTCGAAATAGTAAATAGTCTATTTAATTTATTAATCTATTTTATATTATCTTACTTTAAATCCTGTTAAAAATATTTTTTCTTATTCCATGTTACGTGACATTTTATGGCTTCTTTTCATCGGTTTTAATGTCAAATCTATTTTTATTATCAAGAAATATTTGAACTACATATTTAAAATGCAAAAAGTATTTCATTTTACGCTTCAGGTTATTGATATTCAAGTATTTTATTCGCAGTTTCGTTTCCTATTTAAAATATTATTTTATTTGAACCGTCCAGCATCTATTGCTTGAAATAGTACCTCAAATATTGTTTCCCTGAATTGTACGCAGTTCTGACTGTAAGTCCGTTACAAATGAAGTTTTCTGAATATACTACACATTTCCGAGGTGTTACAAGCTTCATATGATACACTTGATTAATCGACAATAGAGAATTTTGCATCTGTTAATGTGTGAAATAAGATTTCTATTCGAACATTATTATTTAAGTGGTGTTTTTAATAATAACACATTAATATTTCAGTAATATTTCAGTAAATTGTGTAAGTGATATAATAAAAAATTCGTCAATTAAAAAAAAATGATGTAGTAATTCGCAAATTTATTTGCAAATATATATTAAACAATTAATATCGGTATCGTGTCTTCTGTTATATAGAAACTAAATTAGGTGATAGAACAGTAACAAAGTCGATGTTAACAAGGTACAAGGTAGTAGTAAACAACGTTACTAACTAATTATTATTCTAATAGTGTATGGATAAATCTATGGGGTATCACACGAACAAAGATACATTTTTATGGATCCTCATTAAATTGAAGTCGCTTTCACTTTCTATTTACATGGAGGGTTCAGCAAACCTTGAACCGCTTTTATTAAGTCAGTTTGTGGCGTTCCCTTCCCAGAAAACAAGTTTTCATTTTCAAGGTCAGTTGAAGGTCGTGTTGTTCCATGTAAAATTCAAATCGCAGTGCACGACTTAGACCGTAATGCCAAAAATAGAAGTTTCTTTTCTAGATACATTCTTCGTACGGCAAGAAATTAAGGTGAAACAACGTACCTAGGCAACCAAGAATAGTGCAATCGTACATAGGCACCAGGTCAGTGCAGAAGTTTTGACGGGTTTTCTGTCATATACAGGATGTTAATGTGAACCACAAAAATCAGGAATGACGAAATTGTGCCCAGGGGTTCGTTTGCGATTTATTAATTGCTGAAAATACTGGCAAAATACGCGTGATATACGTCTGGCGTGTTGGGTTATACTACTTGAACAATCGATTCCCAACTGGTACACGGAATCGATTGATGACGTAGTTAAATTTATGAGTGAAATGCAATGAAATGAGCGAAACCAACTCGTGAAACAGTTGCAGAGCGCGCCTATGAAGTAAAATAGCATACCGTCGTGACAGACGTATCTTCGACAATTAAGGGGTCATGCTCAGTCAGAAATTTTCAAAAAATCGATTTTTCACTTTATACATTTTCTTTAAGTACAACATCGCGAGAATATTCCGTGCAAGTTTCAAGGTAATCCAATTAAAAATGACAGAGTTACAGGCGTTAAAAAATGAACATTTTATATAAGTGTAAGCTTCACTTGAAACTTTAAACGCGTCTTTCTCGAAACTACATTTTTCAAATCGGTGATCAATATTTTTCGAAAACTACTGTGTCGATTTACATGAAGCCTTTTGCGCCTTATTTGAAATCAGAAAAACTTGTCCTTGAACGAAGGATTCTTTTGTTCGTTCTAAACTTTTTTTTTAATTGACTAAAAACGAGTGATTTTTTAGGTGAAAATCGCACTTTTTCATGAAAACGTGCGCTATTTTGTTCCTAATCAATATTTCGAAAAACCCCAAGTTCAAGGACAAGATTGGTTCTTTCATTACATAAATATTACTGAATTTTTAATTTCAGAAGTACCGTTACGAAGTTACAGTGACCACGGCAGACCACTTTTTGTGAAGAGATATTCGGGAGATTGCTCATCATTTATTTACTAATAAATATTTTTAAATAAAAAAATTACCTTATAATCTATAAACTGTAATCTTTGAAACACAAACACATTTTTTGAAAAAGGTCTTATAGTTTTTGCGAAAACAATTCCCAAAAAACACTCTTTTTTCGGCCTCCTGACTGAGCATGACCCCTTAATAACTCGGAAACGGAGTCTCGAACGCAATTTCGTCATTCTACATATTCATCTTAGAGTTGCATATAGAATCTATCCTGTGAAACTGTCCCACATGTTCATTAACACCCTGTATATTAGTACCTAAAATCATGAATTTGCACAAGCATCCGTAATTTAATAATTTAGTAGAGTGTACAAGTAAATATTCTTAATAGCAGAAACTTAGACAAACGTATCTTGTTATAATATTGATCTATTTGTAAAATATCGTGGCAGTCAACGTGTTGAGAGAAATTCAGTTATGTCGATTATAAAATAATATATAATTCAGTTCCAACTAACCGGAAATACCTTGTGTAAAAATGACTTATTCGGGGAATCTTCGGTTTCTTCGTTCACGAGTATTTCTGTTTTTTATACACATATTGCATTATTCGCTTCAACAGATGCAGTGATGACGTCCAGTTATCTACATAGTAGGTCAAAGTATCGGTTGCTCCCAGATAGATGGGTATGTGTGTACTCTCGTACACGGAAACCAGGAAGTTATTACGCTGTAGAAGTGATTGGCGGAGAACCATGGCATTGCAAAATGGTCGTAAGAAACCTTTTTTTTTTCAAGACGTTCGCTATGCTATCGAATACTCGACAGTTTATCGTCGACCGTTTCGTGTGTAGATGCAGCGAAGAATCGCAGTCATTTTACAGAAATCTTAGGTATTATTAATTATTACTCGATAATTCTCTTTTTCTTTTTCAATATTTCTTTTATTTTGTCTACTGCTTGAACTCTTTAGCTTTGTATAAACGAATGTTGTTCAAATGTCCGACACTGAGTGTTCATTCTTTGAAATATTGTTAGTAAGCGTGATAATCTAAGGAATTTTAGGAATTGAAATGGATATTTTACGTTCAAATATTAAAGAACTGAGCAATTGAGACATCACACTTGACCGATAAAATTAGCAAATTGTTGGATTATGTTTCGTAGAAATTATTTTTAACAGTTTCTGTTAGCATAGTATCCTTTGTTTGCGATGGATGGTGAGCAGGTGAGACACTCGAGATTAAAATTTAGTGTTTCTCTGTTATTTTTGGGGACTTAACTGTTCGTGGAAAGAAATACTTGGTTTCGAAGGATATGTAATTAGATGAATCACAGTGTTTTTCAGGGACGCAAATCTTTCGATTTTTTTGAAGTTACTACAACTCTTTTTTTTCACAGGAAGTTATTTACGTGTTTAAGTAACGTGATGACGAATTTACTGATACGCATTCGTTCTAACTGCAACGAACTTTGATTAAATATTTACTGCGTAAGGTAATACAAAGTTCTGAAAATATTTCTTGACGTTCCAAAAATGACTGAGGAAATCCAATTGTAGTTATGTATTTTGTACACCAGAAACATTAGCGTATCTATTTATGCTTTTAGTTTGGGTTTCTTCATAATCATTCATGCGATTCGTTATTATAGTTCGTTAAGTTGAACATTAACTGTTTTTTCACAATATTGAAACTGTCTGTTATATTATATCTCTGAAACACGATTACCGTAGAAGACCATCGCGTAACACCTAATTATTGAGAATTCTTATTATCCGTATAATACCTACGTAACGACTGGACACCGGATGTTTACGCATTTATATCAAATTTTAATATACAAAATGCAGTAAAGTAAACATTTTCATAAAACTCAATGTTATTTATATCTTACTATAAACATAATAATACACTTAATATATAGGGACTTAATTTCTACCTGAATTTTATATTTGTAAGTAAATGTTTAAAATTCTGAGTTTGCATAAACATCTGCAGTCTAGTAATGATTATGTAATGACAAGCATTTGAAGTTATCGTCAATATTGTTACGTGAAATGCGAAATAATTATATGACATTAAGTTTTAAATTTCCTGCTAAAAACTGTTAAAGTAAGTGGAAAATACACAATGAGGAAAACTCAATTATGCCTGATGCATTCATTGGAAAGCTTGGCAGATATACTGGGTGATTCTCTCGCTGCGCAAACCAACGGCCGTGCCGCTCCAAACAACCTCGACCTTTGATTTGGCGCAGCGAGAGGATCACCCCAGATAAATACGTAGTAAGGTCCAAAAGTTGTCGGCCTCTCCTATTTTGCTTATACGTGGAAAAATATGAAGTTTAATATTACAGATACCAACGTCATCCGTTTCATTCTTATGCGTTCAGTCTTGTATTTGTAAATGCAGTGTAAACGCAATTTAAAATTCTTGACAAAGGAAGTAGTAAGGAAATGGCTAACGAGGTCAGAAGGTTCACCATCAACGCCTTAAATTCAGCAAAAACTCCCAAGTCCAACTTAACCAAAGCTGAAAGGATGGCACTGTTGGAAATCAAAAAACGTAAAGACATCCTAATTTTACCTGCAGACAAGGGCAACACGACAGTAATGATCAGCAAGGACGAATATATAAGTAAAGCATAAAGTTTACTCAACAACGAGACGTGTTAAAAAAAAAAACTCAAAACGACTGTGATAAAACAGGTCAAACTATCCGACCACATACACAAGACGATCCTGCTCAAAGAACCAAAGGCACCTAGACTGTACGGACTGTCCAAAATACACAAACCTGACATTCCACTAAGACCCATAGTCAGCACCATCGGATCTCCTACTTACAACCTGGCAAAATACCTCACATCTATCCTCAAACAGCCACATTCTAAACTCAACTCATTTTATCCAACAAATACGGAATATCCAAACCCAACCAGGAGACATCCTCGTCAGCTTTGACGTTAAATCCTTATTTACAAACGTTCCCCTCGACGTCAGTATAAACATCCTCAAGGACAAAATACCTGATAACCTTATACTTCTTGTCTATCACCTATCTCCCCTATCATAGCTGATATCTACATGGAACATCTACAGGATCGAATCCTCAAAGAAGCTCCATTAAAATCATCACAATGGTTCAGATATGTAGATGATACAATCGTAGTATGGAGTCATGGCAAAAATACTCTTAATGATTTCCTCAACTACATTAACTCCCTACACCCTAAGATAGAATTCACCATGCAAACTGAAACTGAAGAACATACTGTACCTTTCCTCGACGTACTAGTAACACGGAAACCGGATGGATCCCTAGGATATCAAGTATATTGAAAACCCACTCATACCAATAGATATTTACACGCCTTATCTCATCATCACCCGGCGCAAAGGAACTCAGTGATCAGTTCCTTAACCCTCCGAGCACGGTCCCTGGGTCACGCGTTCGCGAGAGCGACACGCACGCAGTGACGGAGCTGCGTGTAAATCGCATAGCGACCGATGTTTGTTTACATGCGAACGACCGGGCCAAGACGTCGCAGAAGTATTGACTAATAAATATAATTTGTTTTATAATTCACGAGATTTTTATTCCAGTTAGTGTAATAAGAACCACGAAAATCCAACTGCAATGTGGAACCAGCTAATCATTACATTGTATACAACCGCGACTACGTAGTAATATCGGTGAGGGTCTCGAGCTCGAGGCATACTGGCACTGTGTTAGTACAGCCTCGAGCTCGAGCCTCGCCGTCGCCGTGTAGTATAATAGTAGAATATCGGTGTGGGGTCAGAAATGACATAGGGACCGGTGATCATGTTTCTGTGCTCGGAGGGTTAATACATCGAACCATCAGCATTAGTGAAAAAGTACACCTACCTCAGGAACTTAACCATATTAGAAACACCTTGCAACAGAACGGTTTCTCCATGAGTAAAATAAATCGCACAATAGACAGAATCATGCATCCAAAAGATAGACAGTTCATCTCCAACAATAACGACAAACAGAACATCACCTTCCTGCCATATATACAAGGCACTACCGACCGCATAAGCAAAATACTTAGGAAACACAACATTAAAACCATTTTTACGACCCATACCAAAATCAAGCAGATGCTCACCTCTCCCAAAAATCCGCAACCGCAGTTTTCATCGGCGGGGGGTTTACAAAATACCTTGCTCATGCGGTAAAGTATACATTGGCGAAATCGCGAAGAGTGTGAGCACACGACTCAAGGAACACGAGCGATGCACCAGATTGGGCTACATTCAATCAGCTGGTGCAGAACACCAGTAGACAACAGGACACAAAATACTTTTCAACGAAACTAAAGTAATAGCAAAGACCAAAGGATACTTTTCCAGAAAATACCGGGAAACGTTGGAAATACAAAAACACCCTAATAACATCAACAGGGGTACAGGACACCACCTGAACCCAATCTGGAGCTCCCTCCTCCCGGTTTTTTAATTGTTCAGCTGACCAATTAAAATTCGATTTTGATTGGTAAGCAATGAACCGGAACGTGACCAAGCTCCAGTATATTAGAGGAGCACCACAAGACACACACCAGTATCAGTGTGTCTTCGACCTCCTGACGAAGCTAGCTCCAATGCTTGCGAAACGTTGGGAAAACATTTCCACAAGAACACGGCTTACACCCGAAAGCCTCAACAGTAAGAACTGTATGATGCAGGGCTATGAAAGCCTCAATTCTCCAAATCCAAACCTCGGCTATGAATGCCTACTAAAGTTAAGCCATACGTTTAGTGACAGTATAACAGGCTTTTACTGTACGTTGAGTTCATTAATGACATAATGCTGTGATATGAACAGTTAATTCCCGGAAATTTTATATACGCTACGACGCGACGCACAGTGGGGTATTTGACTCGAAAAGCTGGCCAAAACTATTTCAAAATTTACTGAATCTTCAAACTCTCATAACTTTGTTACTATTCATCCAAAGTTGATGAAACAACAACCATTTTAAAGTTTGAAGTTTCTAGTCTTTGGTTCGTTAAATCGATTTTATCAAAATGTTTGTCTAGAGGATAAAATTCACCCTTAAATAGAAGTGTGCCAAACTGTACTTTTCCTTGATGTTCGTCAAGTGCTACAGAGTGCAAACAATACTTTTTTGCAATTTTGATACATATCACCGGAAACTATGATCGTTTGTCTTTAAAATAAAGCAAACCTCATCGAAGAACGATCTTGCTTACTAAAGATACAGCCCTTTAAAGGAAACCTATATTTTTCAAATGTTTTGTGTACGGTAAGATATATGGTATAATATATATAATAGAAGGTCATCAACGAACCCTTGTCCTAATAAAGTTAATAACATTTTAAAAACTTCAATCGTCAGGAATTGACAGACGAAATTTACAATAGGTTAACAATCAACTGACAGCGATGGATGCACGCAGGTCGATTGTATCTACGATCATAAACATTCGGATTTATGGTATATAAGATATAAAATAATATATATTTTAAGAATATTTTTTATTTGCAATATATAATAGAATTAATTTTCGTCAGGAAATGGTTTGCAAGATTCTTCATCAGACAGTATTTCTTGCTTATGATATATCTAGTCTTCATCGATTTATCCACACCTAAATTACCCCATCATCAGATCAACCATACGATATACGCCTATCGTATGATCCTTTGCCTTCATAACAAGTTAAACTGCATCTAAAACGGATGTTTTCTAACGAAGTTATAATCATTTACAGAAACGCATACCATTGAACGTTGCCATGCACGAAAGACATGAAACCATAAAGAGGCAGGCGTTTCTATAAATGGCCATAACTTCGTTAAAAAACATCTGTTTTGGATGCAGTTTGGCTTGTTTTAAAGGCAAAGAATCATTATTTCTGAAATAGGTGCAAAATTCCGAAATTTTAGAATTTGAAGGCCCTCTTTATAAGGGAAGATTTTACCTCTTGGACACCGAGTTACATAAAATCGAATGAAAGAGTCAAAAAGTAGAAGGTTCAAGCTTTAATCTTCTTTTCATTTAAGCAAATTCTGGCGAATATTAACAAAGTTCAATCTCAATAATTTTTCACTAGTGCACAAGTGAGGCGATACTTTTGAAAAAAACTGTAGTTTTAGCACCTCTTAGCACCTAATTTTTCGAGAAATATATAAAGCAATGTCCAAGAATAAAAATATATCAAAAGTAAGGGGGTGCTTTGATGTGCAAAAAAGTAATTCAATGTTTTATACTTGATTTTACAAAGAAAAAACACTATCTTCAAATTGTTATTTTATCAAAACCACACAAAAAAGTAAAGGAAACAAGGTGCCAAATTACTCTACATACCTTCCTCTATATCCTACATATGTTGTTATTGCACTTCCTTAACACTAGACTTGTAATAAATCACTTTCTTAATATAGGTTTCTTGGCATTTTCTTCGAGTACAAAAATTGTTGTTTTTCAAGCCTCAATTTGTTGCTAAATACTGCTGTTTTCGAAAAACAAAATAGCAGTTTACTTTTATTCATTCTTAGGAACATAGACACAAAGTTTCATTCATGTTGAACAAAGATAAAATTTGGGGTTTTGGCCAGCTTTTCGGGTCAAATACCCTACTGTGCGACGGTAGCAATGAACAGCTGTAGAAAGACGTAGTAGAAAACCTGAATTCACTATAACTTTTTGTCATACTTTTTTTCACATTCAGCAATTTGTCAAAAGTATGGAGTATTCTGACGGACTTGTATAATTTCATTATAAAATTTATTAAAAATATTGATCTTACTATTACTCGATTGTAATTCAACGAACATTGCAATATTATGTAGCCGTTATTAGTGTTGAGTGTTGGGTATAATTTGAATAAAAAAAGCGAAGACATAATTGTTACTTGAGTTATTTATTAAATTCATTATACATTTCTTGTTCCCCTTTATGCCTTGAAAAACGAATTAGTCGTCCCGTATTTAAATTATTGTACAAATTACTGTTTGCAAAAATATTCCGACATAAACAGAACTATTTTCATTCTTTTGTCCTTCGATTTCATGTTGACATTTGATTTCTTTACTTTTTTTTCTGTCGAAATGACAAGCGTTTAAAAAACACACTGACTTTTCGATGAGTTTCTATGATTTGTTATTATTTCAATCATGTATACAGAATATAACGAACGTTATGTATTATGTAAAGTCGGTATCAAATGCAGGAAGTCTACTATTTTCGTTATTTAAACATTGAAAATGTATTCCAATAAATTGATCGAATAAAGCGACATTCGTACGAGGATATTCATTCACTAACAAAGTAAATAATCTATTATCCGCGATTAATTAATAAATGGATATCAATTGTTATTCGTTATTCGTCGATTAGATTGAAATTTGCCCAACCACTGGTCGTCGTAGAGGTTAAAGGGCTATAAAATCCAAAGAATACACCAATGAGAAGGATGAGGTATTAATAAAGAAAAGGTTTCGGGTCCATAGCTCTAGGGAATCAAGCAATAATAAGGGGAAGTATCAGGGTTAAATGGGCCTAGGACATAGCGGTCGAAGTGACCTAAATGATGACAAGGGGAAAACACTAGCAGGATGCAGATGGTAGGGACTATGAAACCAATAAGAAAGTGGGAGTAATAATGGAATAGAGATGGTAGGGACTATGAAACCAAGTTCCCAGTCAGTGAGAAGGAGAAAGTATTGATGGAACAGAAATACTGGATATTACGGATTGAAATGACCAGTCAATGAGAAAGAGGAGTATTGTTGGTACAAATGTCCATGCAACTTGGTTTTGACAAGGGTTAGAGCGAATAGAGGTAGGTTAGAGAGAGATTAAATGACATTAATTAATGATAAATCGCTAAATAGGAGCGTTGAGAATTAAATATTTAATATAATAATAAAAAAATTGAATGGTTTCAGAGTAGAATTAAAAAGAGACGATACATTGACTTGAACTTCTATGATGAATTAACTCGTCCTACCCGCCAGAGAGGCGTTTTCTAATGACGAGTTGAGTCACCTTATCTAGTTAACAGGTTAAACAGGTTCGAGAGGACTAGAGCGGAACGGAACGGCCTAGGGCGAATGGATTTAAGCTGAACCGTGAAAATCCATTGAAAGTTCATATTCCCTATAATCTTAATTTATTACTAAGAATGAACTTTTTAGTTAATTCTGAACGGTGAATTGGGCAACCTTTTGCGACTCCATACCTGTCGATAACATTAAACGATCCTACCAAAAAGATGTAATCATACGATACCGATGGTGATCGAAAACATTCGAAAGTTCATCAACTTCCACGAAACAACAAATAGTGGAATTACACCGAAGTACAGTTGGCACAGAATATTAGTGTTTCTTAACAATTTTTATCTTGAAAAGTTGCTCTCAATTTGCTACCTCGGAATATAAAATTGCTCCCATCGCTCTCATCCATTATATTTAATGAGATATTCGCAAATAAAAAATCAGAAATTTGTTATCTGTAAAATAGATAGTGAATGGTTTTTTTACAAAAATATTATGGTACAAAAACATTTCTCCTGATCTGTTTTATAATATTCAATGGTCAGATATCTTCCGGGTGACCCAATTTTTAACAGGGCATCAGGGCATGGATGCTTGGAGCAATTCTTACATAAGATCGGAGAAAGTGACTCCCCGGCATGCAAAGATTGCCTCAGTCAGGAAGACACCCCTGCTCATTCCATTTTGGAATGCCCGTGTCATACTTTAAAGGGAACTCTTTTTTTCCAAAATTAAAAAAACTTTGAATTTAGAAAATTTCGTCAATACGATGATCTCAAACGAAAATAAGTGGGCTCTTATCACTGCCTTCATTACCAATGTTATTAAAGACAAGGAAGACAAGGAAGACAAGGAGAGAATTAGACAGATGTATTCACCTCACAGCTAATCCCCTTGTATTTTTGCTTTTTTATTATACACCAGCCTCTCTAGGATCACTGGCTGTCTATCAAGTCGACTTTTACATTGCGATTTTATACGTATTAGGAAACCATACCCGGGAAGGGATTTGAAATACATTTTATTTCAGCTCCTAACTACGCGAGGATTATCGGGAAACTGCATGTCGGGTACCGGTTACCTTTCCTTGTAGTAATGCTTTAATGGTGGATTCAGGGGAGGTGTTGTGGGTGGAGGAGAGGTTGTGCAACCCCAACAGGAGGTACCCCCCCCCCACCCACCTGTTGGGCTTGCACAATCTCGCGAGATAAAAAATAAATGGTCAAATAACGTAATAACAACTTATTAATAAGAAGCAATTGAAATAATGTTGTTGCATACATGACAGTTGTGTTGGTTCCACAATCCATCTATAGGCCCTATAGGCAGAGGTGGGTAAATACGCGAATTTTTTATTTTATACATGACACCTGTCTTAAATGTCGTAAATGTCGTATATCTGGAATGAAAATATCTGTAACGTGTTTCTAACCTATAAAACGGTTTTCGTATAGGTTATAAAGAAGTGTCAATTTATTAACAATTATAATTCTGATTAAAAACAATTAAAATAAATTTGGTTATATTGATGAACAATGGGTGTTAAAAGGTTCCAAAAAATTGGAATAGAATAATAAATATAATTTGTTTAGATTGAAAATTATGTTCATAAGAAGTTTATTTTTATTTAGGATGAAGTTCTGGGTGAAGTTGCAAAATAATTAATTTCTTTACAACTGATAGCTTTACATTATGTATAATAAAAGTTAATTTGAGGTTATATTTCGTGCTTAATATTACGTGTTTACTATTTCACCTACAATATTACATTTTTAACATTACATTCGAAAAGGCGATATGTATTGTTTTTATTTATTTTTCAAAAGTTTTCTTACTTTAATTATTTTAATTTTTACACATTATACCCGCCGCCTAGCACATGTTTTAATAATTATATATAACGTAGGAGCGGTTTTTTTTAAATTGGTAAATAACAATCTTGTAATACATTACATTATATTCATTGTACTTACTATATTGTATTATAATTTCTATATAAATGTATATACAAAGCTATGTACCTATGGGTGGAACCAACAAAACTGTCATGTATGAGGTAATAGACTACCTACATGTAATGCAGCAACATTATTTCAATGGCTCCTTGTTAATAAGTCGTTATTAAGATATCTGGCATTGAATATTATACAACAGATCAGGAGCAATTTTTTGGTACTATAAAATTTTTGTAAAAAGACCATTTATTATCTATTTTGCGGAGAACGAACTTCTGATTTTTTATTTGCGAATATCTCATTAAATATTATATTTCCGATGGGAGCAATTTTAAATTCCGAGGGAACAAATGGGAAGCAATTTTTTAAGATAAAAATTGTTGAGAAATACTAATATTCCGCGCCAACTATACATATATACTTAGGTTTCAATTACGTATATTTTTGGAGTTCACTGCTCTTGTGGTCTAGAGATTGTTAAAATCATCGCGTTCACCAGTGGTCGCTACTGCAGGTTCCTTTCCGATTTTGCACCCGCATAAGGTAACGGTCTTCATAAATATGATTACATAAACAATGGAAATAAATTTCTTTTCGTTATAGTTTCTTTCCTTTAGACATTCCAGCTGTATGTCATTTCTTGTTTATAAAAAATTATTTACTCGTAAAATGGCATAAAAAAGTGTTTATATGCAAAATGTGAGTTTCATTTATTCCTTTAGTTAAGAATATAAAATGCACAGTATTTAATCACAGGGATTGCAAAATTTGTGTTTGTAATAATTGCGCGATTCAAATTGAATTCGTTTTTGTGAACCTCTAACAGATGTCGCCACGTGTACGATACATGTAAATTACTTATTTCTATTGCAATAGGAATAGGAATTGTAACGTGTCGTGAACCAGTATGAAACAAATGCAGAAAGCGATAGTAAACTAAAATGATATAACAATCAATCCATTTTATTCGTCTACAATATATAATAACTGGTTGAAAAAAGAAAGTAGTAAGTTTACATTAACATTTAAAAGAGGGAATCGATAAATTTGAATAAAAGTCGAAGGTCCAATTTATTTTGAAATAACATTGTATTACATTGTTAATTTACTTTGAAATAACATTGTATTATATTGTTGATTTACTTTAAGACAACAGTGTATAATATAAATTTATTTGTTTATTATGTAGTTGTATTACATAATATAACATTAGAATATTGAATATACGAATAAATCGTTTTAATTCATGCATTCATTATAAAACAAAAGATTTCACTTTTTTAAAACGGAACTTCACCTTTATTCAGTATTCTTAATTCATTTATTATGCATCGCAGTGTATAAATCAATGATCCGTAGAACGATTAAAATTACAACGCAATTATAACAAGCCGTAACCGTAACAGCGCTATCCGTCTGAAGCTACTATTTCGATCACCCCGGTCCGATCGGCTACAGGTTCGTACCACTGTCTAAAACAGGGTTCCTCCAACTTTTTCTACTTACGACCTCATTTCGGGTACGTACATACATTCGTAGGTACATCAAATAAATATACAAATAAAACATTAACCGATAATAAATTAAAGAAATTTAATATCTAATAATTCTTTGGTATACTTATAATTTTACCACTTATTATCATTTATTAAGATAGACGAAAATTGGCATACTAATGAGATGGATGTGGTTATTTATTTTTGCAGAAAGAGTTAAATCCTCCTGGCTGAATATTTGACACTGCAGTACGTAGCTGCTAAGGCGAATTGATGTATCTGGAAAAAACTTGTTTCGAGAAAAGGGCAACTTAGTACTTTCAATAATGGCAACCATATGTTAAATATTTTTTTGTAATAAACAAAGTACCTACATAGGTTGATTTTGTTGCGACTTAACGAAGTCAGTTGAGATTACTTACATTATATTAATATGCCAGATATGTTTCATTGTCCTTACAGCAACAGCTAACCAATGCGGTTTCATAAAATTTTCTTAAGCGATTACGTAGGTATAAAAAGTAGACACTGATCTTTGATTTAGGAATAAGTTAAAAAATAATATTTAGTATCCGAATCGCTCATAACCCGAAATATCTCAAATCTGCAGATACGTCAGTTAGCAGGGCATAGGATATCTTCAACGTGTTTCACAGTTAATCGATATTTTCACGGCCCCCAACAAGATACAAGAGTCTAGTTTATATAAATTCAGAATTGGGGTGTTACGAATATATCGATCAATATACCAATGTGGAAAACGTTAAAGATACGTTCTGTAATAAATCAATAATTATTTATCATTTATTCCAAGTATCCCTGGTCTAAAAGATCCATGCGGCACTTCCAGATCCTCCCTTATCCCGGATCGCCAATCGTCACCAGCTGGTGCCGCGTCTCTCAAAGCGGAACAGGGACACACTAATCTATCGCGAAAAGTGCAAGGGACCATTCGGTTCCTGGGTACACGTTCTCATCAGCATCCACGGGATATTAAAAGCGCGGCAACAATCCTCCTCGTTGCTAGTTTCTAATTCCCCAGGCGCGCGGTCCCCGAGCACCGGTTCTCTCGCCGATCGTCAAACAGAGAGAGAAAGAGAGAGAGAGACCTAGACACGGTGGTGGTCGTCTTTTGCCGCGGGTGCGAATCTCGGCTAAAGAGGGGGTTTCTTTCGATCAACATTAATCGGATATCGATTGTGCGGTTCCGTAGGAGACTCCAGGGATACCTACGTTGTCCCCCCCCCCCGCCCTTCCCCTCGTATATACACACACAGTCGTATGTTTGCTCTTGCGCGTGCTGCGGCGGGAGCACACACGCAGG
>NW_015374021.1:804460-816222 GCF_001272555.1 Dufourea novaeangliae | reverse complement strand
GGGGGGGGGGGGGGGGTTGGGGGAGGAAGGGAGGAAGGACCGGTTTGCAAGAAGATTCTTCCAGCTGGGGGTAGTAAAGGTTCGTAGGCAAGGGTAGGTGGGTGGTTAGGCTGGCGAAGGAGAGCCACAGGAGGACTGGAGGTGAAGAAGGAGGAAGAGGTACGGAGGTGGAGGTTTCTGGAGTAGGTGGACGAGGAGGAGGAGGGGGGTGGTGGTGGTGGAGGTGAAAGAGGTGGAGGAAGAGGAGGAGGTGGAGGGTGGTTTAGGCGGTGGTGGGAGTGGGCCGAGCTAAGACGCGTAATGACGCCCTGAATCAATATGTGAGGCACTGAGATATGCATACGAACTAAGACAACCGCACACACACCAACCAGAGGCCCCACGGCTCCTCTGCTCGGGCGTCGCGGCGCGGCGTCCGCGCCGTGGCGCAAAAGGAGGGGAGAAATTAAAGACGAAGCAGGCACAAAAATAACGACCCACCGGCCGCCGCCGCCGCGCGGGTTCGTTCTTTCCTTCTTCTTCTTCTTACCGTACGGGCACTGGTTCCTGGCTTCCTTGCCTCTCTTTCTCGCTACCGCTGGTTCCTTCACCCCTCTGTCTTCGCTCCTTACCACTCCCGTCCACTATCCCTCTGTCTATCCTTTCCGTCTTCTTTTCCCTTTCTTTCTGTCCCTCGAAGCTTTCGCCTTTTCTCTCTCTCCCTCCCTCTTACTCTTCCTGTCCCGGCTAGGTGGATTCTCTCTCTTGTCCTTCCCCCCCCCCTCACGTTTTGCCGTGCTCTCCCTTGAAGACGTGACTGTACGGTTGAGATGAGACCATAGGCAGAGGGATACGGTGGTTATCGGTACCCAGAGTGACGGAGAGAACGGGAGGGAAAAACGAGGAGAGGGTTGACGAGCAGCTGAGAAAGAGAGAGGGTGGACGCGATCGGTTAGTAGATCGTTTCGATCGGGACAATGGTCCTGGGCCTCTCGAGTGGATCCTCGAAACGATCTTATCCCGTACAAGTCTTAATCCACGTTTCAGTCTATTATTCGCTTTGCCTGGCACAAAGAAACACAAATGTCCGCGAAAGGGGGGGGGGGTGTGGGGCACGGACCCTGTAATAGCCCCGCGAATGTATGTATGTATGCAACCGGGGGTGGCTTTCGGCAAATGGGGGATCGCCGCGATTAGACGGGAACATGGACGGGACTGATGTCGCTATGTAGATTTTAATACGATAAATTGCTAGGTTCTGTCCCCCTCCCCGTCTCCTCATGCTCGGTCGTTTTCCCGCGGTTTTAGTGGAACGTCACGGAAACGGAACCGCGTAGGTAGCTTGTTAGCGATCTTCCCTCTCTGTTGTCGTCTCGAACAGTTTTCCGAATCGTCTCTCCACGCTCGATTTTTAAATCTTACATTCAAATCGATCGATAATCTTATTCAAGAATATTCTTTGTGCTTTCGTTTTGCTTATTCCTGTATCCGCTTATAGGTTTTCCTCTTGTCGTTGAATTTGAATTACATGCTTCTGTTACATGTTATTATGATCGGTGGGTAGTATTGTACTACGGTAATTCATGTTTATGTATGCATTTGTGGAAGAAAATGTCTTACCAGCACGAAAGAGATATATATATATATATATATATATATATATATATATATATATACACGAGGTGGAACAGAACATCAGTGTAATGATAAATATTCTGTCTATTTAAGAAATATACAAGGTGCATTAGGTCGGTTAGCACAACCGGGCAGGAGGTGGTTCTATAAGAAAAAATAAGACGAAAAACAAGAATAAGTTTTTTTCACACGTGACTTCATTTTCGAGAAAAAACACTTGGAAGTTTCATCGTGTAGGAATACGTGTATTCGCGGTGATAATAAGTAGAAACGGTATGCGATGATCAGACGTGTCAGTCGAGCCCTATTCAACTGCCAGCGTGTCCAGTAGATTTTCAAATTTGACTATCTCGAAAACAGAGCATCACGGAGAAAAATTTTATTTTACACTTTCGATTGGTTTTTGCATATCTATTGAATCACTTCAGACCTGAGACACCCTGTGTATACCGAGCAATGTGTGACACTTGCAAAACTAGTTTTTCGTTGTGTTCTTTTTATTGAATGTTCTTAGTGTAAACGAAGGACGTTGTTGTATTAATATTTTATTTAAATAATAATTGTTCTTCGTTCGGATAAGGCGCTACACGCTGTCGTAATACGGTTGCAATGAACATATTTCATTGTACTATAATTCAATATTGTAAACGAAACTATGAATAAACTGTTGAAGAGATTGAAAAAAGTCTTTGAAAATCCGGAAAGTATATAATTGATTAATTAATTAAATTATTTTACGTCAGAATTCATTATTCATCGAGTTTCTAGATATATGTATATTCAGTTATATGAAAACTTCTATAAAAAAAATATAATATTTTCTTTGTTATGAATAAAAGTATGTATGTCGTTTGTTTGTAGTTATGCCAATGCGTTTGCTCAAATACTTCCTGTCAGGTATAGCGGTCTAATTGAGTTGTTGTTTATCGATAAATCCATATTGGATTCATTACATGTAGATTAACGGGAACAGAAAATATTCGCGTGTCGAACGTCTGATAACTGTTTTCGTACAGTTTCTTCGTGTGTCATCCATCACATTCCAACAGCGAAAATCTTTTCGTGCGATCGTAGAGGTAGGTTCCTGCGCCAAGGAAAAACGTTAGTTATTTATCGGTGTGCTACACAATGAACCGTTAGTCTGCTGATCAATTGCCAACAGAGAAAACAGTCGTAAATATGTCCTAGATATATTGTGCTATGCAAGTAGGTGGACAGAGAAAGATATTCTTCGTGACTCTAGTATCGATAGATCTGTGCCAAAGTTTTATTCTATTACCTTTTCTTATAACAACTGTATCATCTTGTTCCTATTGGGTTTCTCTGTCAACCTTCAATGTTACGAAGATTCTATTAACATGTTAATCATGTAAAGATGAAATAAACGTCCCATCTTAGATCTTTGCGGCACAAGTAATGTGAATTCCTTAATGAACTTAAAGGAAGTAACGATATGTGTAATGGGTTGATTGATATAGTTGCCCAGGAATATTTATTTGTGATACAGTTTGTTTTCCTATGCTCACTTTCGAGGCTTACTTTCCTGTACAGTAATTTCGCGAGTGTTCCAATTGCTCCGAAAATGTACAACTAATTTTTATTCATAATTGAGCGATTCGCGAATCAAAGTGACAACTTGCACTTTTGAAGCCTTTTCAAATTTTATTGCCAAAGCACTTGACCGGTGCATAAATTTTTATATTTGAAAGAAGTTTATTATTCATTTTTGCGGAGTTAATCGCTTTGATAAATAAACGGTTTAATTTATAAATGGACAGTATAAATGGTAAGCACAGGGAAATAATTCTGAAGATAAAGATAGAACAATGAACTGGAAAACTTCCTTGAATAAAGTATATGATTATCACAGAAATTACAAATCAATGATAAACTATTAGTTTATGTCTAGCAAAAGAGGTGTATGATTTCGTTTAATAAATAAAAAGCATTATGTATAAATCTACAATAAAACATGACCTTGTTACACTGTTATATTTTAACCTTCGTTATTCTGTATCTGTTATAAATTCATCGGTCATAAGTCTTAGAGTCGAGAAAGTCGTGAAAATAATTCTTTATTGCAGAGTAAAAAAAATAGTTCGAAAAACTAATATTCCCCGAATGCTCAGAATCGTCGATAGAAAATAAAACGAAGTAATTACCATAAACATTTTTTTACGATAACGTAGTAGACTGTACAAGTATAAGGTAACAGATTAAGTTGTACTGTATATCAAAAGATAAAGTACGATTGATATCAAAAGGCCATTATCGTCCGGCCCTTAATGAATGGTTGAGCACGAATGACTGTCGTTGTGTCCGCTGGTACCGTACCCGAACACTCACAAACAAAAGAGTCAAGAAAGGGAAAGCAGAGATTTATGTCTTTCATTTACATGTGACCTAATTCGTCCGAATGTAATCAATGGTCAGAACGTACAAATCAGATTGAAACTCTGATTTGGTTAGCTACACACGAAACGGCAATAACCCCTCCAAGACCAAATTTAACGTGCAGTGGGTGGGAAAGGGGACCCGTATAGATCACGAAAGCCGAAAGTCCACGATCCTGCTATTTTCAAACATGCGTGAGTATGTCGTATAATGAGGTCGTTATTGACAATCGTGTAATTTAATTTCGGCTCGAATGATTCATTTTTATTCCTAACGCGCTGTATACTTTCGCCGATCTTTTATAACAGTAGATAGTTTAATTAAATTACCTTTACGTTATGGATTGTACGTGCATCATATCTGCTCATTAGTACAACTTGAGTTACCCTGTTCAATAGTAAACACGATAGACTAATTTACAAATCAAGTGCTTTTATTCAAGATACCGTTAAAGATCACTGTCAGACAAATGCCCCTTTTTAAATATTACATTTTAAAATATGTATTTTGATACAATGTTACTTTTCTTTATTACTTTGGCCCAGTATATAAATTCCTAATGCGTGAAAAGAAATTAATTCTCAAGAGTCATATTAAGTGAACAAATTAGTTCGTGACCGCTACAATTAATTATTTTTTCCAGAGAAGATTCACCAACTGCCCGCGAAATGGCATAAAGGTGTGTGGAAAGTGATGGGGAATGTTTTCAAGACCATACTGAAATTTTGTTTCTTTTTTTCGTAAATACAGGAAAAAACTTACCACAACATACCACCTACAACAAAA
Organism: Dufourea novaeangliae; assembly: GCF_001272555.1. NCBI lineage: Eukaryota > Metazoa > Arthropoda > Insecta > Hymenoptera > Halictidae > Dufourea > Dufourea novaeangliae. Next base: position 811,428 of record NW_015374021.1, on the reverse strand, counting down.
CCTACACAAACATCTACATCAAGACCGGAGATCCAAAGGATGTCCAATCTTTCGAAAAATTACCCCGACACAGGGATTCCACTTGTCCTGTTAGCTTCCGTTATCGAGTGATGTCCACGACGTTCTTGGTAACAAGAAATAACAAGCATTCCCTTCCATACAGAATACAGCATCGCCACAAATGATCCGAGGATCTGTTGAGAGCATCTAGAATCGTTTGGTCCAAGCACACACGTTCGTCGCGACCATCGGGCCCCTTGGCCAGTCGCCGTGTCCAGCAGCTTCGCCAAGAAGATCTCTTGCACGGGGGGCCAAGTGATTATCGTTGCCAAGGCGAGCAGGAGGCGTTCATCTCCGGCACACCATAATCAATATTAAAAGTCTAAAATGTTTCGCGTGTGTGGCGGAACTGGCCGCGTGGTGTAAGGGTCGTAGCTTGACGTCGGGAGTTGGGTGAACTAGCGGCGGTGGTGGAAGCGGTGGCGGCGGCGGTGGTGGTAGTGGTGGTGGCGACGACGATGGTGGTGGTACGAAGAGGTGGAGGTTCTCATTAAGCAGCCCGGGCACCGCGCGCGCCGGGGGTTTAAATAAGAAGAAGAAGCGTTGCTGGAAGAAGACGGGAGAAAAGGAGAAGAAGCCCGTAAGACTAAGGCACTAAGGGTGAGCGCGATGGGCGAGCGAACGCGGGACGAGATCGGGCGTAGAAGAGGGAACGGAAAAGGGAAATAGAAGGCGAAACGGTGGGAGGGGGGTGGGAGGGGTTGGGGAATTATCAGGGCTCGCGCTACCCCGCGCGAAGGGTTGGGGGTACCGGGAGGCAATATGGCCGCTACTGATGAGTGATGCTCGTAACCCTTACTGCCATCCATCCCTGACAGACACGTCAGTCAGTTGGATCTCTTAACGCACTTCGGAATTATGCCCGCCCGCGCGACCCTTCTTTATCTTCATTGCCGCCATTCCTATGGTCGGACGGCGCGTCTGTATTTTCGGTGAAATCCTGCCCGCGATTCGCATGTCGGTTAACTTTAATCTAGGGCCGGAACTCTTTTTGTGCCGTTTCTGCCTACCGAGTCTCGATTTCTTGAAATGTTTTCGTATACGGAGAGTGGGGCGGAAGGGGGGGGGGGGTAGTTACGACGTTTCGTTCGATGACATTTGTCTTTGATGAACGGCATTTTTTCACGTCGATGCGTCGTATGTTTCTGATGTAGCGTGTGGACACACACACACGCGCGCACGCGCGTATAAAAGTTTTTTTCGATGCGGCACGTTAATTGTAACCGGGCGGTGTCGTCCAAGAATTCGCCATACGACCGGCTCAAAGCTCGTGATTGGTATTGTCACGATAATCCGAATCTCGAACTTCTAATTTATGCAAACATAAATCTCAACTCCGAAGCCAAGAACTGCTGCGGGACAGCGTACGATGTAACTTTTACTATTAAATTCCCCATCTATGTATTCATAATACAGACGAGTCAGCGTGGAGACAGAGAGTGGGGGAGAGAGAGGAAAAAAACGGCCAACGGGCCAGCAGCGTCGTAAATTCACCCGGAACGCAATTCGCGACTTACTAATTGGCACGCTGATTAGAATTACAAATGTTCGAAAGCCGCGCCGAATGTGCGGCTGCAGCAGCTATCCGATCACGGGCTAAGTTTTAGCCCCGCCACTCTTTGAGCGTCCAGCCGAACTATCAAATACGATCATTCCCGACTGGAATCGCAGTAGGGACCTTATCCCCAGCGATGTTATCGTGTATCTGCCTGAAAAATCTGATCGAGAACATACACGATGGATGTTCAGGAAATAATAGAAGACACCAATGGGGATCGACCAGGCGCCTTTAACGATCAAGATCCAAAGCGTATAGGGTGTACAAGCGAGCTCGACGAAAGGTATTAAGAAGGTACCGGCAGCCCTAACCTAACTGCAGCAGCCCTGGACCGATCCCCATCCTCCTTGCCCCACACTCCGTGGTCGTCTTACTCCCTGGCCCCGAAGTTAAGGGTGGTCTCTTTGTCTCGCCCCCCCCCCTCGCCGTCCCACCACCTCCCGTCTCCCCGGCCACGTCGTATGCGTGGTACACGGACGAAAGCACGCGTGTGCGTGAAACCTCGCAAGACGGACAACGGGGTTGTTGGGTGGATGGCTTGAAGGTGTAGGATGAGAAGAAGGCGGCGGGGTGGTTGCAAGGGTGGATGCCGAGGGAGACGGATAGAGAAGGAGTAGAACAGGTGGGAGGGAGACGGAGTCGGTTAGAGCGCGAGAGAAAGCGAGAGGAAAGGGGATGAGGAGTGCAAACGGAGGGGAATGCAAATTAGAAACGCTTGGGCAGAAAGCAAGAGGAAGGGGGAGGCCAGGGTAGCGTGGGAGGATAGAGAGGGTGGTACTGGCTTGGAAGGGGGTATATAAGAGGTGGTGACTGAGGGTGGTGGCCAAGGAACTTCACTTATGTAAACCGTGTAAATCCCCCCTGCCATGTGTACGTGTGTATGTACGTGTCCCCCATGCGTGTGTGTATATATCGATTGCTGGCCAAGTTACCCCCGCGGGGTGTATACCCTCCTTACTACCTATAGTAATTATTGTGCTTCTCACACATGTGTGTATTTGTCGTGAGATTTCCAGCCGCGTGATAGTGTCCGTGCTGAACGCGAATACACGCACACACGTTTCGAAAGATCCCTTGTACGTGTATATCCGAGTTCCTTACATGCCTTGTCCGATAGTCTCTATAGCGAGCCACGGCATTTAACGGGTGTGTCATCCAGCAAAGTGAACTTTCATTCCTTTCCGAAACGGAGTCGCGAATGTCTTATCGTAGACAGCCCTGGGACCGTCAGAGAGAGAGGGAGAGAGAGGGAGATCGTTGTTCACGTAGAAAGGTTCTCGGTGACCCGCATCTTCGCGAACGACGATTATTCTTGCCCGTCTCTACGCTATTAAAGGGGCTTGACCGGATAAACAGTCGAGTTCTCGGACGATTTTCACGACTACAAATTGTATTTTCATCTTGGTCGTTTCACGTACCTTGAACTTTTCGTATATTCAACAAGTTGAATACAACGGCAACACCCTTACCGTTGTACTATAGGGGACCGAAAACGATTTTCCGAGGAATTTTTAACGATCATTGGATATCTTAATTAGACCAACGAAATCGAGATGATTCGCAACGGCAGGAATCTCACCGAAAACGAAAAGGTACCTTCGAAATTTCCTTTGTGAATTACGTTAACCATCGTCCAATGAAATCGATCGAACGGTTTGTCCAGAAATTCTCGAAATCCATCGGTATACAAACTCACATGCAAGTCCACGGAGCGAGCAGCCTTATTAGACTCGAGCGAATATCCGCACTTCGCTATGTATATTATCGATGTCAGGAGCTCGGGGTTCGAGCAGTCTCCTGCCACCTGATAGATCAGCTTCTCCCTCGCTAATGTTCTTGCCCCGGAATAAATGCCCGGTGTGTGTCTACGTAGACGGGTACGTACAGTGAGAAGCAAAAGTGAGTATACATTTGGAAAGTGTGGGATTTATTCATATTTATTCCTCTCAATTTAGAATCTAATGTTTCCATAAAATTCACTAGCAATTGAATTTGATTTGAAAATATTTAATTATCCCAATTTCTCCGTAACACTATGAATAATAACCTGATACCAGAGGTTGCCATGCTGCCCCAAACCATAATAGTACATTCAGCGTGTTCAACGATATTTAAAAAATTCTGTGGTGATAGCTCCGAATTTCTGTTTCTCGCTTTTTTTGCCTGCCAATTCATCCCGAAAATGTTAAGAAATTCATATCGGACTGTATTATTACCATGATCTTACAATAGTAGGCTGCTACAGAAGTATTGCACGAAGCTCATCTTTATACGGTGTATACTTAATTTTGACTCTCATTCTAATTCCTTGGCCCCAGCGTGTTCGATTCTGCCCGGTAGACGTTCCCGCGGTCTCCCCTCGCCTGCCACCCCTGAGGACGTCCGTAGGTGAAGCCACGTGCGCACATGTGCACACGTATGGGCACTCACACGATGCAACGGGTGCGGGTTTCGCACACAATTTCACCGGCACGGTAGTGGCGCGCAACTAACCGTCCGAAAGTGCAAGAACATCTCGTTGGTCCCCCGGCAAGCCACCCTCGACCGCCTCGTCCATCCTCCTCCTAGGGCAGTCTTGGAAAGGACCTTAAAGGAAGAGGATAGGGGGGGGGGGAGAGGAGAGAAGTGGTTAGGAACGGACGCGCGGTACGGCGAGAAACGAACGGACCAACGGACGCAGAACAGAGCACGTGGTATATAGCAACCCTATCTTGCGACACACAACCACAAGTCATCCCCCTGCTCACGTACTTTGGCCGCATTCTCAGCCCGATGGTTCACCCTTGACTCACCCCCTATCGTCGTCTCACCTATCTCCCTCTTACGTTCACCTTCCCTCTTGGCCCGTTCTCCGCCCTTGCTCTGTGTGTTGTTGCGTCTCTCTCTCTAGCTTGCTTCGCCCCGCGCGGTTCTTCCGTCGTTCCCTTCGTCTCCTCTATTCCTGGCCGCTTCATCGTGAAACCTCGGAGGCAATCAATCCTTCGTCTTACAACGTACTGACCACCTTCCGAGAAACTTCCACCGGGGTTCTCGCGGCCAGATGGATTTGAGGAAAAAGTCGTGAATGGTTAATCGTCGGTTCTGCGGACAGCCGTGTGCACTGTATTTCGCTTTGTTTTCTCGTTGTCCAGGTCGCGTGAGCGATGGGGAACCCCGGGCTCTCCCCATGCGAGGCGGAAAGTAATTGTTCCACTTGCGGGGCGAAAGGATGTTAGATATGTTCAGGTGGATTCTGGTTTGTTTATTACAATCTGTACGTGTAACTGAAAGTAATCTTGTTTTAAGAATCCTGTAAAAATTTCAAGTCGATCGAATTGAAATCGACAGAATTGTCGTACCCGCCAGACAGAGAAATGTCGTTTCGAGCGAAACGCGTTACAAGTTTAACTTGAAATATTTATGTAATCCAAATGCACTGTATTTTTATGAATCCTCCGAATATCGATTTCCAATTTTCCGATAGTGTTTTTGAAGAGTTACACTTTAAGAAAATGCATTTGAAAAATCGATTTTTTTAAGTTTCACTGTAGTGTTCCCTCTTAAGGGGTCATGCTCAGTCAGAAATTTTCAAAAAATCGATTTTTCACTTTCTACATTTTTTTGAAGCACAACATCTCGAGAATATTCTGTGCAAGTTACAAGGTACTGCAATTAAAAATGACAGAGTTACGAGCGTTAAAAAATAAACATTTTATATAAGTGTAAGCTTGACTTGAAACTTTAAACGCGTTTTTCTCGAATCTACATTTTTCAAATCGATGATCAATATTTCTCGAAAACTACAGTGTCGATTTACATGAAACCTTTTGCGCCTTATTTCAAATCAGAAAGATTTGTCCTTGGACGAAGGATTTTTTTTTCGTTCCATACGTTTTTTTTTAATTGACCAAAAACGAGTGATTTTTAGGTGAAAATCGCACTTTTTCAGGAAAACGTCCGCTATTTTGTTCCTAATCAATATTTCGAAAAACCCCATGTTCAAGGACAAGATTGGTTCTTTCATTACATAAATATTACTGAATTTTTAATTTCAGATGAACCGTTACGAAGTTACAGTGATTACGGCAGACCACTTTTTGTGAAGAGATATTCGGGAGATCGCTCACCATTTATTTACTAATAAATATTTTTAAATAAAAAAATTACCTTATATTCTAGAAACTGTAATCTTTGAAACACAAACACATTTTTTGAAAAAGGTCGTATAGTTTTCGAGAAAAAAATTCCCAAAGAACACTTTTTTCGGCCTCCTGACTGAGCATGACCCCTTAAGGAACCAGCGCATGCAAATACTGTCATCTACCTAATGTAAGCTTACAACGAGTGGTAGTAACTGGTTTTAATGATAACATATAATAATACATTGTCCGATTAATTAACGTACTTGCCATGTATTCCGAAGAGCCCCCAATCTTTTCATGCACGACGAAGCATGTCCGAGTTTTATAGAAAACTGCAGCACGAATGTAAACAGCATATATATATACTCTATACCGCGTACAATATTAATCGCGTGAAGAAAGCAACGTCGTAAATCTGAAAGCTTCACGTGGACAAAGGTGCGCCGCTCTCCGCGGGAACTGCTGCTTGCGGGAAGAGGATGGAAAGAATGGACATCGAAAATCCTTTCCTTCGGCTTTCAGTGTAAAGCCGCCTCTTTAATCACGGGATCCAAGGGGCAGGGGGGAAAATCATGGACAGTTAATTCGCTTGGATTCGCTCTCCTCCCTTTTACGGTTATTCTATGCGGTCATTTCCATCTCTCCCAGACCCGTAGCCAAAGGCGTTCCGCAGTCAAATCGAGAACCAATCAATACCGATAATTAATTAGAAAAATCAGAAAGAAAAAACTTGCGAAATTCAAGAGTTCCGCGGAGCCCGTAGAAAAACTGCCGGAGGCTTTCGTTTGACTCCGAAGGTCCCTTCCCCCCGTTCATCGACTGCCCCCCCTTGAGCCATCCCCTCTGCCCCCCCCCCCGCGTGCCGCCCTCAGGAAAGTCCTTCCTCAGTCAGTCTTCTCCTCCTGCAGTTTCCTCTCCGCCCCACCCCCCCTCCCTCACGCTCCCGTTTCTCGAGCTCATCTCTTAGGGCGCCAGTACTCTCATGTCTTCATGCCCCTTCACCATTGAATAAATTAACGTTTTTAGTTTGCCGATATTCTGTCCGACGCGGTCGAGCCCCGGCTTCCTATATTTTTCGTCTATTGGAATGAATGAACTTCTTTTTCTTTCAGCGGACCCCTCCCCCGAACGCCTTCGGACCGCGCGCCTGCCTCTCCTCTAGTCGGACGGCCACCCCGGGTCTATTCAACCGCGAAAATCCCGGAGGAATTTTAATAACTTGGATTCGT
>NW_015374021.1:715506-804343 GCF_001272555.1 Dufourea novaeangliae | reverse complement strand
GGGAAAGAGACGGGGAAGGAGGGATCGTGAAATCGATGAACTTTTCGCGTGTTTTATTATGATGGATTCCTGAGTTACGATGAACAGCTTAGTATTATAAAAACGTGTCCGCCTGGAGGAAGATGGGTACACATTGACGATGATCGTCTTAGAAATTTTGGAACGAGTTGTATGTACAGTAAATTCTCGATGAGTGTTCGAAGCCTCCTCGGCACTGAACATTAAATATTTCATAAACTAATGGCCTTATGCGACTGAAACAAATAAAGGATTTTCCAATAAGAATGATATGATTTTGAAATGAAATTGCGATCATGTTTAAAATGTTATACCTGTCACTAGTTGTCATTTGTCTTTAGTATACGCTGACAGTTTATCATGGCTGAGTACACGTTTCAAGAACGTTTGGTTATTATCCAAAAATTTGATGAAAATAGACGTTCTTTTGTGAATACTCAACGTGCACTTCGCGAAATCTATGAACAATATAATCGCCCTTCTGAGCTCGCTATTCGTCGAATCGTTGAAAAATTTGAAAGGGATTTTACTCTTCACGATGCGAAAACACCAACAAGGCGTCGAAATGCAAAAAGTGTAGAGAACATTGCTGCTGTAAGAGATAGTGTTGCAGAGATCCCAAAATCGATTCCTCGTCGTGCTCAAGAATTATTTCGCTCGTGTGCACGAAGTCGAGATGAACACTTAAATGATGTGTTATTCAAAACATAATGTAATAAACTGTACTTCAAAATAATGTAAAAAGTCTGGTTCTATCTAAAATAGTTTTTATTTTATTTCATTGTAAAATCATACTGTTCTTATTGGAGAACCCTTTACCATTGGCTTCGGAATTCCAAGCTCTATCACTGTGCTGATCCTTATTAAACAGTCAGCGGTACACCTGGGGACCTCTCCTTGTCAGCGCCGTGGAGTCTTCGAACTCTCATCGAGAATTTGCTGTATGTTGTTTGAAGTTTTTATGGGATTCACGTGTGTTGGATCATCGACCCTTTTCTTCGGGTGTACATTTTAACTTATGCAGGAACGGTTCAATGACAGTTGTTCGTAGACTACGTATGTTTATGGAAATATGGATTTTTATGGACCAATTTGCAGAGACTGGAGGGAAATAACAGTTTTGTTAACACGTTGACTTCCACAGTGGAAAATTTCGTACGTAGCCAGACACTCTTTAATTCGTTTTTAAGGGGGTATTCTGGTTCAGCGCGTGAGTTTCCGGCTCATCTTTCAAAATTCTTTGTGGGCAATCAAAATAAGTGTAGTACACAAATTTTCTCCGAATAACATAATTGTACTTCTAACATTATTTATACATTTTTTGATCGCGAAAAAATAGGTGTAAGATGTCTCTATGAAGGTACGAAGATTGAACGCTCTTTCAACTGCCTGCCGTGTTATCTTCATAACGGTGCGACTGATTTCAATGAAATTTTGAATCCGAAAAGATGTCAGTCTCGTTCGTACAAAAATTATTAAAGTACTTACAAAATTAATTTTATAATTAATTAATTAGTGTCAGAATGGAAGACGAAAGAAAGGACTCTTTTCTTTAACATGACACCGTTTTGTTAAAAATCGAAGGCCACTTTTGCTTTGCCCATCTGACATATATGAATAAATCAGCGAGAGGATTAAAACAAGCTGTAATTGCAACTAAAATTCATTATCGAGCTCACCCAGCCATACAACAACGAATGATTAAAATTTCCTCGAAGATGTAATTCACAAACACAATCCTGCATTCCTTTTTTTATTTTGATTTATAGTATACACAATCAATTCCTCCTACGGAAATATGTACAAGTAAATTTTTAAATATTGTATTGTGACGTGTGAAATAATTTATAGTTTGTATACATATGTATGAACATGTAATGTCATCCATGTTATAATGTTCAGTAGTATTAAGTTTGATTCGTGTATCTGTTAACTAGATTTAGGGGGTTGTATCTTTTTAATCTACAGGATAAGTCAGTAAGAACTAGATCGTTGTGTATTATGTCATTAGAGGCATACCATGGGGTACTACATATGATGCGGAGAGTTTTAAATTGAACTCCTTGTAGAATTTCTATATTTGAATTGGAGGCTGTTTAGCATTCCTGTACAGGTATATATTCCGCGAGAGGAACACGACCAACTATCTTCGCGGCAGAGCGGGTCCCTACAACGAAAGGAAAGCAAACCAAATGAACTGGTTCCGGCGACCGGTACACACGACCCATGATCCTACAAACGCGAACTGACCACCGCTAGATTGCGCTGGTCATGGTTGTTTCGACTCTTACTCCTCTGCCCCCCCCCCCCCCCCCCCCCCCCACGCCCCGCTGACATCAACCTCGCTCGCTCTCGCTTGCTGTCCGACCTTTTTCTCTTATTTTACGGCGCCCTTTCTTCCTCTTTCTCTCCTAACCCCCAGCCATCTCCGTCTCGCAGACTATAGCCCCCTCGTTGTACCCCACCTACTTTTGCTCGGAACAGATTCCGGGTTGAAAAAGGACGAAAGACAGGGTGGTTAGAGGGTAAGGTAGAGGGTGGACGACCCGAGAAAAGAGGGAAACCGAGAACGAGGTCCGAGAGGGAAAGTTGTGAGGGTGGGTGATAAATTGATAGTGGACGTGCGCCACGCGCCCTTCTCTCCAGGCCAACAGACCGACAGACCAGCAGACCGAATGACACCCTCACCCCAATGAACTGGCCCCTGCCCCCCTCCCTCCTCACTGGACTGTTGATACTCTCCCTGAACTGGAATTAAATGATCTCCACGGTCGTTCGGTCACGTAAGCTATCGTCTCGCCGCAGAATCGGGATGTCTGATCGAGGGCATCCAGCCTGACCGAGGAGAGAAGTCGGTTTATTTTCTTTTGATTGTTGGCATCACGATCGGACGACGGGACAACGTTTCTTCACGCGCGTTAATCGACTATGCTCAGCCCCCTGTTGGTCAACGGTTGAATATTCAAGCTTTCGTGGAGGAATGTCGATATGTAGGAAACAGGTTTTTGTTTGTGGAATTGAAATTCGTAGTTGCACAGACAAATTAACACATATTTCAGAATGTTTTTGTTACATCTGTTGTTTCTATTGTTTGTATAATGTATTAGGACGTTTTATTTAAGTGTATACCACCAAATATTTGTTTTAATTGTGAAAACGCAAAAAATATTTTAGACATAATTTTAATGGTATTAAGTGGTCAGTACAGGCGTTGTTTCTTTCAAATATTCTTTCTTTCCCGAAGTTTTCAAGGTCATCGAAGTTTTTTTTCAAATAACCACATATTTTTTTCAAGGTCATATCGTAGTACTTATCTAAATGTATTTTTTCATGAGTTACGCGATGTAATAGGAGAAAATATGTACTTATTTATTTAAAAAGTAATATCGATGATTGTAATCTTCCGGAAAAAAAGATTTAAAAAACACAGCGCCTGCAGCATACTGACCACTTAATACTATTCAAATTTCGTGTAAAATATATTTCACGTTTTTAAAATTAAAATGGGGGGGGGGGGGTGGTCACACTTCGTCGCTTAAATCGATCCTTCCGAATATCATAGAAACTGTTTATGTTACCGCAAAATGTTTCAGGTAAAATTTTAATAATTTTTCAAGGGAGGAATAATTTGATGTAATACTTTTGTATGTGGACATGTAGGGGATATATGAAGGTCGGATTTATTTTTTTAAACGTAGTCGTACATTTTTCCATGCATTAATCGAGGCAACTCGTTATTCCCTATATAAAAGTGTTTATGCCAGAAATCTATTAGTTTAGCAGATATTTTATTTACAATGTTGCAAAGCTGTTTATTTGGAAAATTGTGTAAGTCGACATTCGAGAAAAATGATAATGTGGTTGCTATGATTATAAATAGGAGCAAGTAAATTAGAAATAAAGAGACAAGAAAAAGTGGACTTGCACCAGTTTCAAAATAAATGGTTCTGATCTACTTGTGATATACTTCATCATGTAGCACCATATGAATATCAATAGAATAAAAAGTTCACGAAAGATAAGCTTATAATACGATTGCTTAAGTATTAACGATAAATTGATTATTGTTATCAAACAAAATATGCTATCGTTTTGAGTAATTTTCTTTGAGACACTCTGGGCATCATTAGATACTCTATTAATTAAAGAAAACTAACTTTTGTAACCGGTACGAACCTAATATAAACCTGACATTTCGAAGCATTTCGACGAATGTATTATATTATCCCGACAGGTTTTATTTACTTTATGTGGGAATACACGGTACGGATAGTATTCGATCGATAAATCGAAAACTTGATCCGCCCAAATGGCGCTGAAGACGCGTTGGATTAATCGACCGTGGAAGATCGTAAAATTATGTCGTAAGATGCGTTACGCGTAGAACCAACGAAAGCTAAAGTTTATAGTCACAAGCGAGGAGGGTGAACCGGGGCGGCCAGAATGGGAGAGAGAGAAAGTGGATAGTAAATCCGTAGCCCAAGTTTCTGACCTTATTCAGCTTATTTACATAAAGTATCTTCGAACAGGCGTATTATACACTAGAAAATCACCGTAAACGGAAAAAATTTCGCTCGCTGTTTATGAAAACTACCGAACTAAAAATATATAACATGTAATAAAATAGAAATTTTCTACCCTTTTGTACACGAGAAATGTTGAAGAAGGGATTCATTTTATCGTGTCTCCGGTGGGTTGAAAAAAAATTGAACGCCGATAATATTAACCGAATTGATGACAAACAAACGCCCAGGCTTTAATCCGACCGAGCAAAATATTCTATCACGTTGTTGGTGTCGTAACGACTTAAATTCTACACGTCAAACGCATTGTTCTGTATCTGCTGTCTCTTCTATTCTCTCTGCCAAGTATGGTTTTTCTGAATAGGTGCAAAACTTCTTTGTTTTAATCAGCCTTTCTTTTACTATTGTTTGTTCAGTTATTATTGATCACGTTAAAAAATAATATGCATACTAACTTTCTTACTACCAATTAATCTGACATTGTGCGTGTATACAGTGTCACCCAAAAGTATTCGAACGTCTAGATTGGGTTAGGAAAATGCAAGGAACTTTCCATTCATTACATTACCGGTTGTTTCTTTCTTCTTGATGGTATTTTACACACTGCTTTCGATGTCCTTCACCACGAAGAACACACACACTCACACACACTGCAGAAAGTTTATCGATTGAAATCATTGCAACTTTTGAGATGTTTCAACACGGTAGAGCGAATATTGTTTCGTCACGGGACGAACAGAAACTGATTAAGGGAACGGTGAACTTCGTATTTATAAGACTCATGGTAGGGACATAGTCCTAAAGAAACAATAACACGGAAAATATTTCTCTAATACGTTATGGTTAGCGAGTACGAAATTACCGGAATAACCCAAACGGTTCATAATAGTCGCAAGTAAAGATGACGTGAACTGCTACTTGTGAATCACTCGTGATTCGATCACGTTCGTTACCAATCACGGTGATTTTTCACAGTGATTCGTGATTTCTCGTGATCGTTTCTGATTGATGGAGAAACCTAACAGTTCTTCACACGCGACACATAATCTGTATATTTTATATTAACGATATCAAAACAAAAATTCGAGTTATATCGTATAAAGTGAAGGAATAATTAGAAACAATGAAGAATAATGAATAAATTAATGATTATAAATTATAATCTACATGTTACCTAGCAAATCATTCTTTTAGAATTTCTTGTTTTTTCTACTGATTTTTACAAACACAAATAGTAATATAATTCATCGTAAAATCATATTGAATACGTTTTTCTGTTTAAAGATCACGGACTTACGATCGCAGTGAATAAATTCACTCAAGATAAAAAAATTGCAATCACGGTCGTAAATGAAGTTAAATCACGACCGTGATCGTGATTTGGTGATCACTGTGATAAATCACCGTTAGTGATTTTGCACGCCATCTAGTATGCATTTATGAGAACCAGCTGACAAAAACGATGGGCTCTATTCCCTAAATAATACATACCATCGGCTAAGGACCATAAAATAGAGGGTCAGTCAATAAGAACTAAATGACTTATTATCTATTAGTTATATCAAAAAACATCTTAAGGGATGCATCGGATGGATACAATTTGATTTCATTGCATCTTATTTTTTTTTAGATATCAGGGTGACCTTGAGTTTTTCCAAGGTCAATGCATCTTTTTTTTAATACCATCATGCTGTAGATCGTCCACTTCGTCTTTCGATTGGCAACAACGTGGTATTAAAGAAAAAGATGAAATGACCTTAAAAAAATTCAAGGTCACATTGAAATCTCAAGAATAAATAAGATATAAAAACATAAAATTTTGTCCATCCGATCCGTCCCTTAAATGCTAAATCCCTTAAATGTACTAATAAGTAAGTAATTATTCTAGATAGTAGCTCTTTTTTGACTCACCCTATATATGTATACCTCAGTATAAACATTGCCATAAACTCCAAAAGTCATATCGTTCGAATAATTGAGAATGGTACTGTATAAGCACATCCACATACTATCTAGGTAATACTTCCTATGTCTTGTGTTTCTGACAACGATTTCTTATAGCAAATGAACCCAAGGATTCAATTTCCCCTTTGTGCCTAGAACCATCTAAACATAGCGTGGAATAGACCCGAAGTTTGAAATATTAAGTATCCCAATAAGTAATCCATTATTTCTTCACGAAATTGAAATTCGTTTCTATATAATTCAGGAATCTATATTATTTAATTTATATTGATAATGATTTTCCTGCACGCTACATCATTGTCACTCAACTCAAGATCGAAAAGATACTTTTAATTTAAAAAAATATTTCGCCTCACAGTTCAAAACATAGTGGATTATTTATTGGTATACACATCGTACATTGTTCGTATAATAGAACGTTTCGATGAAAGTGCGTTCGTTTAATGAAGCCAAATTTTGATAACAGGTGTTTCGATGATCAAGGTTCCATGGTAACTATATTTAGTGCTATTTTATCCGAGAACCTAACAGGAGATTCAGCATTCTTTGTGTCGCGCCTTGACCTTCGCCGTGAAAACGCGTTGTTTTGGTCAGTCTGTTGTGCGGGTCAGTTGATGGGAGACACCAACACCAATACGCATTGGCGTTTAGGGGGAGGGCACATAACCGAATACGACGAGAGGAAACTTTCCTACCACTGGTAAACCAGTGTATATACCCGACGAAAGGGAAAGGGGAAGAAAAAGAAACCAGGGACTCCAGGACTCGGAAAGGAAGCAGGACGACGAGGACTAGAGCGGATAAGGAAGAGACAGGGCGGGCAATAAAATCAAGCGGCGGGGGGTTCCAACCCTTCCGCCGCCGTAGTTGAGTCGTAATCTCGCCTGCCACTCGAGGGTCGAGGCCTTACGGGATCTTATTTTCCTTTCTCGTTCGTGTAATTAATTACCATTACACTACGAAATCACGAAATGTTACACGGTGTGTCGATAAAGTTTGGCGAATTATGGTCGAAAAAAAAATGAGAATTATATTTAGCGATTCGAGAACATTTCTTTTATTAAGCATATCATATCCTAGGAGGTTTATTTCGCTACGCGATTACAAAAAAAGCAAAATTTACAAGTTTCTAATGGAAGACATTGCTCTTGGATGCGTAGATTACAATCTTTGGGAAAAGAAAATACAGGGTGTAACAAAAATGTTGCCCTATCCGGGAATGGGACACTCGGGGGGTGAATTGGAACAAGTTTTTCCTGAGCAACAATGTAATCTGAGGCTTCGTTATCGAGATATTAACGAAAAACCCCGATCAATCAGAGCGCGACTTTGCCAGCCGAGTTCCCACGCTAACGGAGGCTACGAGCTGCGATTTGTAGCCAACGCTACCGCGAGAACTCGGCTGCCAAACTCGCGCTCTGATTGGTCGGGATTTTTCGTTAATATCTCGGTAACGAAGTCACACTTGCAATATTTTGGTACAAAGTATGGACTGTATCATACAACTTATTACTATACTACCGGTCAAAAGTATGGGACCAGAGTTGATTGATGGAACAGTAAGTCATTATTTTCTAACGATGTAATAAACTTTACGGCGTCAGCATATTTACAAATCTTTTTAGAATAACTTTTGACCGGTAGTGTTTGTCTGTACCCTACTCCAACGCTGATCAGCGAAGGGGCCCCTGATGCGCCTACTTCCCCTTCCAATCTGTGTTTTGCGACACGTGTCTTTGTAGACATAGAAATTCAGACTATTGTCTCTATTACCCCATGGTGACTACGGACGGTGGTAAGGACTTTTTTTCCCAGCGCTAGAATACTCATTGACACTTACTGTACACCATTTCACGGACTTCATGGACACACCGTGCACAGTAAATCTTCGATTAGTCTTGAAAGACTCCTCGGCACTGAACATTAAATATTTCATAAACTAATTGCCACATGCGGCTGATAGAAATAACATTGGCTTCAGAATTCCAAGCTCTATCACTGTGCTAAACCTCATTAAAAAGTCAGCGTTACACCTAGAGACAGTGGCGAGGATCCTTCGAACACTTATCCAGGAATTACTGTATATGTTATATAACTCAGTTATTATTCCTTATTACATAATATATAGATAAACATAAATACTGATTCAAGATAATAACTTTTTTTTACCCGTCTGAAAATAGCAAAAAAGCGCTCGGGTCGGATCCGACCCCACCTTACCAAGTACGATCTTAAAACCCCATCTTATCATTCGAAGGTTAAATGATTAAAGATTGTTTATTTTGGTACCTCCGCGCGTCTTGTTACGCTAACACGACAAAAATTCGACGCGTGGCCGGTTTAATCTAGTGAAAAATGTTCTCCACCCGTCGAGGGACGGGTTATTATACGCACGCAAGCTGCCGAAAGGGACGCCAAATCAGGACGTTTCAGAGAGACACTGATTCCGACGGAACGAGCGCGTACCCAGCTCTTTGGTGCTGGTTTTATCCATGAATCGCTTCTCGACGAGTATTAAAAGTTATATGATCCCGTTGGCGCAAATGAACTTTAATTTCTGTAATTCAATAAGGCGGAGGAGCACCCTCGTCTCCGCATCTCCGATAACTCCTGCTTTCAATACCCAGTTTCCAGAACGAGAATCCGAGGATCGGCATTTATTTATAAGTAATTCAGATTCGCCTTTGGTCTACCGCCCCCCCCCCTCTCTCTCTTCAACTCCTCCCGCGGTTTAATGATTAAGACGAGAGGGAGAGAAAAAGAAAAACGAAAAACACGAATAAAAAAAAAAGCGAAGCAAAAGAGAATGAGGGCGGTAGGGGAGTGGCTCTTGTCGTCGTTCGTGCATTTTTAATACCGCTTTCTCCCCTTTAAAATTTAAAAATGCTTCCGCGCTGCGTAATTGCAGGACCCGTTCTGGAAATAAAATGCACGTGAATGCAGGGAAATCCGTCTCGCGCTGGTCGATCCACCGCCAACGGAGCAGAGTTTCTCCAAGAAAATTAAGTACTGCCTGGTAATTTGAGGTATTGATTTTTATAGCCTCTCTCGGTAGGCATACATTAAAACTCCCTCTTTGTCTCTCTCCCTCCCCGCGCGCGGAGTACGGCTTTCCACCCCTTCTTCTTAGTCACCCTTCCCTGCAGGGGCGACACGAACACGGCGGTGCCTGGCGTTCAAACATAAATCTATCCCTATCCGCCACCCCATTTTCGAATGAAACGCTCGCGCATACGTGTCTTCCGTATGTACCTCCCTCGTTTCCTCGGCACGCGGGGGACCGGCTGCGCTCACGTATTAGTGCCACCCGAAAGTTTTTTTTTTTTTTACGTAATAGGATCGATACCATTTCCATCCGACAATTAAAGGCGGGCTTCCGTGGCCTGTCCTATTCCCGTGGATGTCCTGGCACGACACCGTCTCGCGCACGATGTTTCGATTTTGTTGGTCGTTTGTTCGGCTCGGTTGTCTGACTGTTTCTATGAATTGTAAGTAGAAGGTTTGATGAAAAAATTTTGGGGGATTTTGTGTATAAATCATTTGTTATTTATCTTTACGATAATTCCATAGGATCGTCATGAAGGTAATCTCCTTTGGCCCTTATACACGGTTGATATCTTTTTTTTTTTTCTAGCTTCTGAAAGCGGCGTGGTAAGTGGACGCCTTCATTATTGATACGTGGTCATTATTGCTTCTTGCGTGGCGAAATGACGTACTTTTAGCATCTGTTTAAAGAAGATGTAAGTGTCTTAAAAGTAATCGTAACTGGAGACAAAACGTGGGTCTATGGTTCTGATCTGAAGACGAAGCAGTAATCGAGCATTCACATTTGAACGCCATACGCGTGCTTTCTTCGGACGTGGCTCGCCATTCTTCATCCAGTAGCTCGATTACTGCCTTTGTCTCTGTACCGTCTGCGGTTGTGTCAACTTAGATGACGAACTCTTCCATGTATCTCAAACGTCAGGTTAATGATGTTTGAGCATATTGAAACACAATAATGTAAGTGGACTGTATAAATTTATAGTCTGCACTATGGTTGTAAGGTACTGTATAATAAATAGGTACAAGAATCTCTGTGACTATCTGAGCTGATGTGCACTTGTTAACAGACAGTGTTGTTCTAAGTAGAAAACTAATAACGAAAAGTCTCTCGGTGGACGTGGCGCTGGTGGTGTAGTTGGGAAGCGCAGTGAATATTTTCATATTCTTATTGGCTAAAACAAGCTACAATCCCTGTGATTGGTGGAAAGTCTTTTTCTATTATACTCGACGGCAGGGTAACGCCGATCGGATTTCCGTCGCAGATAATATTCGCCCACATGGCGAACACTTTTTGCCTGACTCGAGGCATAAAGGGTCGTAAAGTAATTAAAGGAAGCTCGAGTTTCGCAGTTTGGAAATTAAAGAAAACATCACGTAGCAAATCGTACCCTCGGTCTTAGCAGCTGTTAGAAACCTCAATGACGATAAAATGACCATAACGGTATTTCTAAAAACTGTATACGCGACGCGACAGTCTCCACATCGTAACTATAGACCCATGTTTCAGTCCCAGTTATGATTAATTTGAAGAAATTTTTATCTTCTTCCCTTTCCTTAATCATTAAATCGTTCTTTCAAAATTATGAGACTGATACATATGTTGTATCGTGTTATTTTAAAGTCTAAAATATCGTTATTAAACCGACCTATTTTATTACTTTTTATTTATTTTTGGAGGGAATACTTGATTTCTCAACCGAGAACGTTGAGATCTACTTTATTTCTGTGAAACTGCGGGTTCTTGCTATTAGAAGTTGGATATTAACCGGGGAGAGACTTTGGCGCACCTTTAAAATTCGTGTTACACCGGTGCAACACTGGGAGTTAAAGGGTTCAATAATTAAGAAATTCACAGAGTGCTGGCTTACTTAAAAGTATAAGAAAACACAAACTATACTCACCACTGAACATGAAATCTTTACTTTGCGACCTAACCTTATAGCATACGTACATGTGTGCTGTTTTGTAAAAAACGTAATTTTTTAAAAATCGATAAAGTCAAAACTCTACGTAAAACTCATGTAAACTGGATATAAGACTCATGTAAATCAATAAAAAAAAAATGGAGGAATTGCAGAAGGAGCTAGAAGATTTCGAAGAACGAAAAGAAGATTTCGAAGGTGTATAATTGCAGAAGGAAATTGCCTTCATGGTGATTCTACGGAATTATCGCTAAGATTAGTAATAAATGATTTATGCATAAAGTCCCCGAATTTTTTGATCAGACCTTGTATGTTCTGATTTTGGAAATACGATTGACGTCATAAAAGAGACATTGCTGACAATTTTAATGCAGTTGCGGTGCGCTTGTAAGAAATGAAATCGATAGGATAGCCATTTTCACAGAAGATTTATTACACATTTATTACGTATGACAAATGTTCACTATTTTGTCTGTTACGCGAACTGTACAGTTTATATTTATTAGATATACTAAGAATTTATTCAGAATTTTTTTGTTCAGGAACTGGTAACGCGGTTTAAATTTAACCCTTTAAGGCCTGAATTTTGTTATCGTTATTTTCTACCGCAATCTTTATTCCAGATACCTAAAAACTGTTCAGATTTGGTTTATCTTATTTGCTATTGAAATAGCTAAATACATATAGTGTCTGAATGCTAACACTATTTTATATTATCCCAAGAGATTTCAAAGAAGTAGTTATTGTTTAGTAGTATTTTGTTGTAGTATAAGTGGTACTATCAAGTACCGTCAGGACATAAACAATAAAAATATCTTTTTACCCTTTTCATCTTTTGAAATGACAAGGAACATTGTAGAACGAGGGCTAAAACAGCATAGACATCTAGTTCCCTAAAAAATAAGTATTGAATTTAACAAAATATAGTGGATTACTGATTACTATAGCTAATAAAATACCTTTCTCACCACCTGACAGATGAAAATTGCGTAACTGACATGGAGAACAAGGAGAACACTGTTCAAGCTGCACAACTGTTTCATTTTAAAGAGTGGATCTAGTACACTCAATACAAGGTAGTTCACTTAATAAAATGGATATTCTGGATCTTTCCTAATAATGTTAATTAATCACATTCGTAAGGCAACATTAAGCGCAAAGCTTGCAGGGTCACCACAAACGCTGACGATAAAATACCGTTCTCCAATCAACCCTTTGGCTACCGATTTATTTGAAAAAATGTTCTATATGGAACAAATGTAATTTTGTTGGTGCGTGAAATAGTATATAAAAGCAGTAGATTTTATGTAAAAATTCATTTATCTCTAAAAAATCGCTACCAAACGTAATATTGAAATGACTTGAGAAAATTAGAATTGCAAAGCCAAAAAAAAAACATAAATAAAAAAAGCACAGAACTGAAACGCATAAATTCAAGGTATAACAAAAAGCATACTACAATTAATTCCAAGAATGTAGTATTTTTCAAGGCTAATAATGAAGTCGTATCAAAAACAAAGTTCATCTAAATACTGTAATCGTTTCTCTGTTGTAATTGAGATAAACTACTCTGAAATGAACATTATTAGGGGTTAACAACTGCTTTCAATTTGACTTTGACAGTTTGACTTTCGGAAGATGAAATCGCGACACACGAAAGTGACCACATGTGTGAAGCGAAAGCACGGTTCAGAAAGTATTTGGAAAGGCGGGGAAAAGGTCGTGGAAATCTGGTTACGGAGCCTGCGCGCCGTTCTTTCCGTTCGTTCGTTCGTTCATTTCTCGTTCGTTCCTGCGCCGTGATAAAGAAACAAAAGAGAAGAGAGGAGGAGAAGACCTCTCCCCGTTCTCGATTCATATGTGAGCGTCGATTTCGCGGTCCGCTGCGCCGCGTGAGTGGTTTGCCCGCCGCTTAAAGGATCCCCAAGACGTGGCCCACAGAGCGATGGCTCCACGACATCGCGCAAGCTCGACCGAAGAATATGATCAAGTGCAAACTAACTGACTGGTTGAAATTGAATTTTTGGCAGCCTGGGAAAGCCACGAGCCGACTTCGAATGGAGAAAAAGTAAAAGAAAATAATGCAATCGTTGACAGAGTAGTGGTCACATTAAAAAGTCGTTGATATTAAAAAACAGAGTCTTTATAAAGGGTTAAGAATGAACTATAATGTTTATTGAATAATTGGAATTCTTATGTTTTGGTAACAACCAGAATGTTTATTATAAGTTATTAGGACCCAACGTAACACAAACGAAATATTTTATTGCACAAAAAGTACCGTTCGAACATTTTTTTGATAGCATTTATATTCTTCTACACTTTTATAAGTAATAAATAATTATGTCAGTAAAAATCACTTTATTTCACTGTTTGGGACTTAATGGATTAACACGTTAAATTGCCGTGGTGGTCACCAGTGACCGACACTCGAGCTGCCAGTGGTGTCTTTGTTGTCATCGGTGACCACCACCTTCAACATTAATCAAACTACTTACGTCACGGAATCTTTAATATTTGCATACTCCTGGCAGCACTCTGTCAATTATATATACAATATATGATAACAGAATTTAATTCAATAATTTTACATCATATTTTATTCTTGTAAACTCTGTACAACAAAGATTTCACATCGTCGTTGTAGTTGAAACATATGAAAATCCCCCGGCATCTAACATGTTAACCATATTATTTCGATAATTTGTTCTGTTTTACATTTGTAATCACGATATTGTGAATCTCGAATTTTAGTCAGTTCGTACGTGGTTCTAGATTCCCGATAGTGATTTCAAATCGTGTGTGAAAAGTGGTCGCCGAAAAGGGATGATACGCGAACGTTTGAAATTCCACGGTCGTTGGTGAATCTGCGGTTATAAATAAAATCGTTCCACGGGATATCGAACGCGGGAGCATAATAGATATACACAGGAGGTATATACGCACCGCGGAACCAAGGTGAATAAAAGATTTCTTAAAATGATTTGCCCCGACAACGTACGTATTACCTGAGCTTCTGGGGGAAAACGACGCGAAAGCTAGAGCGTCACACACCTGTTGCTTCAGTTCTTAGCACCAAATCGAAGGCCTCGGCTCCGACGAGATACTATAAAATGGAATTTCATAAAGTGTATTTGGAGGCCCCGGGTATATGTCTACCGCCAGTAGATATATGTACACATACAATATATATATATATATATATATGGACTATGTATACGTATATACTCCTGTTACGTCGTTTTCACTGTATTTCATCGTATATATACACCCTCACATAATCGTGCCAGTGGTGGCGTCTACGTATAACCGAGTATCTAACTCACGCGCTAGATTCTCGAGCGCAACAAGCTTTGTAAACTTTAGCTTCGACGCTCTACACCTTTAAATCTGATTCGATAAATGTGAATTATTTATTATTTTTAGCCGGTATCGATGAAGCGTGGTGTGATAGCAGGATGGATAAGTGAAAAAACCACGGCGATTGGGAGATTTGTTCGTATGGATTTGTGTCTTCATTTACTCGGCGATTGTGCAGTTTCATTTTTATTTATTGGAATAAATGAAATAGGTTTCGTTTTATTTTTATTATGTATATTTAACATCGTACGTTCGGTATATACATGGATGGCTATTAGGGACGAAGATTTAACCCTTAAAAGCTACTATAAATATAACTCCTAACTGCATTTGTTACGTTTATTGCAAAATGTGAGAAAGAAATAATTTGTTTTATAATAATATTATCAGTATTCATAATATGAATAAATACTTGATTATGAATTTATGCGAAATTCATTTATGATAGTTTTTAAGGGTTAGAATAGGTATACTATTCAGGATTATATTCTACGGGTGTGTGCAAAAATAATTGCCGTCTTATGTTTTATTTTACTTTAGTGACCGATGAACTTAGTTTTTGCCAGAAGAAATGGAAAAATGTTATACAAAATGAGGGGAAAAGAGACTATTTTAAGTAACAGATACAGTAGCAATTTTTCGATCTTAAAGACTTTGAACAGTAAAACGACCATTACTTTTGCATACCTCCATAAAATTATAGCGTCGTGAGTCTTTCTGATAAGAAAATATTTTGAATGTTTGGCAATAATCATTGACGTTTTCACTTAGAGTTGTTTCGACTAGAAACTTGGCGCGAAATTCGAAATATTTAAATTAATTCGGGTCACCAGATCACGATAAATCCTTTTGATCACGTGAAATCGGCTCTCGCTCGAATCCATCATTACTGGAACGCTCCGCGGTTTGTGTATGTACTATATGTACACTCCCGTCCATAAGTCACCCGACACATATGCTGCTAAACGTGAAATAACAAACAATTAGTAGAGTTGAAAAAGTTATTTGAATTACGAAATAAACGAATTATTATCAACTTTGCACATTACAGAAACAATGTAATGTATATTCAGTGTTACGAACAATCTTAAAAATCTGTTTAAACAGTATACGTACGACGCTTCGTTTTCGAGAATATAAAATTTAAATATCTACTGGATACGCATGCAATTGAACAGGAATTGGAATAACACGTCTGTCCATGATATTCCGTTTCTACTTAGTGTCACTATGAATGCATACGCGTTAGATGAACATTGAAAATTGATTATCGTGGAAACGAAGCATCGTACGAAAAAATGTTATTCTACATTTTTGACTTATTTTTGTATGTAAAATTATATCCATTCGGGTTGTACCACTATTTCGGAAACATCCTCTATGTGTGAAACTTTTTGCAGAAATTTTTATTTTTAAACCCCAATTAAAGTAATATTTTTTTACAAGGAAATAAAAAAGTGTTAATGGAAATATAAAAATGGGTACCTGGTGGTCCAGTGAAGGGTTAACACTGTTGTTCAAATATATAACATTGTTTCAATACGTATTTATGTTCTTACATATTTGTTTGTAGTGTCCACTGTATTTAAAATTAAGTATAATATAAAGTATAATTGAAGTATATTAAGTATATGAAGTAAGTAAGTATAGTCATTTGAAGTATAATTCTAAAAACGTTTCAGGTATGTTCAAGATCATACTATTTTATTGAACAATAGAATAAATAGTTAGTGAAATTGCTGAAAATAATTGCATTTCTGTGTCGAGTTTCATTTTTCTCGAAACAATTACAACTGTCCAGTGACTTATGGACCGGAGTGTATGTACCTATTCTCCGGGGACGGAGTAAAAAATGCTGATGCCAGGCCAGCGTGGGGTCCGAGTTCGTGCACGCGCACGCTTCAGAAAACCCCGGACACTTTGGCCGTGCTTAACTGAGAACCGCGCACGAATAAACAATTACCGCGGCCGTCGCGAATTTATTAATTAGGACCATTAAAATCATCTGTCGTAAGAGCACTCTCGGTTTCACGACGAGGTGTGTAATCAAGGTATCACATGCTAATTGGACGTGTTGGTTATTTAGTAAAGGAAAGAACGCTCGCTTGGTATAACCCTGACAATGATTTATGCCGTTTCAACGACGCTTAATGACGCTTAATGACGTTTGTTGTGTAACAACCGGGCGAAGAAGTCGCGATAGGATTGGAACATTAAATTTAATAACAAACGGGTGACTTATTTCAATGAGACACGGTTTAACGAACTGTAATTCGGATGCAGTTCAGACCGTAAGGGTTATTGAAAAGAAATATATCGAAGGTTTGAGCAGTTTTAATTTTAGGCTTGTTATGTGTGAAATGTTGTCGGTTTTTGTAGCAACCCTAAATTGTTCGGAAACATATAAGTGAAGTGAAATCACAATTGAAATTTTCAATATGAAATTGTATTTTGAAACAGGTACAGACAGTGTATAGAACTATTTCACAATGTGACGTGAACCTGATACTGAATGAGCGTCTAGAAATATTATTCTGCTCACTTTGGTTAAAATATCTTATGTAACAAATTATCGTTTTTCAAGATTTTTCGAAATATTTGGAGGTACATATGCTTTTCACTTTTTAGTTGAAGCTAGAATGTTCTGTGTTCTTTTTAAGGCTTTAGAAATAGCATAATTTATTTAGCTTAACTGGTTTTCAAATGATTTTAATGGTTTATATTGTTGTATGTAACATGTACTAACTTAGATAATCCGAAGTTATGACTTACGTTTACACCTCAATTGTTTATGTATCAGGTATGTGTAAAGAAATAAAATAAATACATATGATTTAAACCGTTTCCTATATTAAAATGTTCTATGATGAAAAACAAGGACGACACAACGGAAATTATGAAACCTCATTTATCTCGGATGTTTGAATATGTCAGTTAGATTAATTGAGCTAAGAGGGCAGTATTACTGCGACTATATTTAGGTTTGTCGGTATTAAAAATACTAGGTACATCGTACTTAGCGAGAAGATAATGGCCTAAGTAAGTCGCCCTTATTGATTCATTTGTTTTTGGATACAGTAGCTCGGTTGCGTTTATCCGTTAGGCCTTTTTGTGAGTCAGGAGGTTGGTAATCCAACAATATATTTTATTTAACTTCGAACAAGTTTATTGATTAAGGTATAAGTATGTTCGTGGAATTATCGCGAGAATCAGAAATTTGTGGCAGTAAACTAGTAAATTCGAAACTAGTTTTTAGGTAATTGCTATTATGCGTAGTGTTTTCGTTCGATTGTTCTTTCTTCGTTAAAAAATAGTCTGTACCAAAGTCATAAATACTGACTGAAAAATTGTAAATATACAGAGGGATTTGGGCCGAATTCTTAAAACCTTGAATTCTGAAAAACTTGAAATACTTAATAACATGACAATAATAAAAACATTTTTTAAGAAATGACATAGTTATTAAAATCTCTGTAAATAACAAATACAAAAAGTTCAAATTTTTTATTAAGTTTGCTACATATAATCAAGTTTCACATGAAATATTTTTTTACATTTTTAATAGTTGGAGAAATAAAAGCGAATATACTCTTAAACTGAACATACTATATGAAAATGCATCGATTGCATTGATTTTAGTAAATACAACGTAAATACACGTTTTCTCGAACTTCTCAATCCATAATGGACAGAAAATATACTTTATCGTGAAACGAAGCGCGGTAAGGAAATTCGTTGAGAGGACAGCCTCTTCTCCGCTTTCTTAACTTCCATCGAACGCAGTGTCGCGAGTATAGTATTAATAATCCAGGAAACACAGCGGTGTACCCGCAATCAGAAAGACGTGATCTCGCGAAGAAAAAGAAAAAAAAATCAGTTAAATCATCAATAGCCCCCCCCCCCCTTCCCAGACCAGGCAGCAGGAAATCCGCGTTCGCTGAAACGAAAAAGCCCCGGCATCAGCGGGACGGTACACATAACCGCGAAAGAAATTGCCGTCGTTCGCAAGTAGTAATCTCTCCTCCCAAGCAATATATCCCTTATTTACCGGCGAAACGTTTCGCGCCGAACTCTAGGTCGTCGTACGATTTTCTTTAACTTTGCCTCTCCGCTTTCCTCTCCCACGGCGACGCACAAAAGTGTCCGCAGTGTTTGTCCAGATTTGTCATTGTCGTCTATCTCTAGTTGAAAAAGAAAAACATTTTTTTTGACGAATTCATAACTCGAATGCTCTGACGTAGAATGTTTCTCTGCCAGAGACTCTATTCTCAGTACAGAAGGCAAAACGTCGCTTATCTGCCTCGCAAACTGTGCGATCTACGGCAAGATTAATTCAGGGCGTTGTTACAATAGCCGCCGGAATTCTGTAATCGGGATATACACGGTGGGTCGATAAACTGCGGCGAATGATAGTTGTAATTGTCAGTGAGGACGGGACTCCATTATCGTACACTTTTATAATAATATCTTGCAGTTTATTGAGAAATTAGGTTAGATATTTTTCTGTTATATCAAGTTACATGGAAATATGTTTATTGATGATGTATTTATACCAGGAAAGATATTTTTACATAAAAGTAAACTAATTCTTATGTTAGTACCTATTTGTTCTTATTTTTGGTAAATATAAAAACTAATGCCTAATGTTGCCTATATGGTGTTAGAGAATACATGTTAGGGAGTAGTCGATATTAGGTCACTTAACATTTTATACAAAATTATCGTATCAAACGAAAATCATAAACGTAGACCTTCTAGTTTGATTCCTTGTTCCTTGTTTTATGATATAAGTTTTTATGCAATTTATGCTATACGATATTGGGCAGCTTCGTATTTCTGAGTTATAAAAACAAGTATCAACATTCAACATAGAAAAATTAAAATCTTATCGGTACAAATAATAGTCTGGTGTACATTGAAGGTGATACGATGAAATCGAAAGTTTATACCTATTTCTGGGCAAAGAAACATCTTTCGGTAGCACCTGTGCAAATTTTGAAAAATATTTAAATTTACTATTCGGACTAAAGGCCATCTGGTGTTCAAATGAAACGTGTTGTTTTCTGCTTTTTATATAACAGAAATCTACTTCTTGGTTTGCAGCCATAGATATTATAGTTTTCGCAGAAGTCCGGTGTTCCATATTACGAACCTATGCGGTAATGGGGGGGTCCTTTCGTCTATTATAATAAGTTGCATGATACAGTCCATGCCTTGTACCAAGATATTGCAACACGTCCTTATCAAACTTCTTGTATGTTCTTAATGTTTCCATTCGCATATATTCAAAAAATGTTTGAAGATATTTTCTGAAGTCATTATATGTATAAATGATAAAACTCTCCAGGTTCATACTTTCAGTATTTATGAGACGCACGCAATATTTGCGTTTACTGTGTAGACTTTATTCAACGTACCATTTTGAAGAACTCGAAGATAATAATAATTCTTCTTCGGTCTCACTCACGTTTAAATGGTTCATCTTTGCGAAATCTTAAACGATTGAAATTATACTATTATGACAGCTCGCCTATAAACAAACCAAAGGAAGATATTTTTTAGCAGCCTTGTAACGTGTCATACCGCTGCGATTGTTCACGCTTTTCTAGCCCCAGGACGCAGTATTGAACATCCGCTTTCTTCACCCGATTAGTCTCTAGGAGACTATTTTTTATTTCGAAAGTTAATGTTATCACCATTTTTGGTACGAGTATTTATCATATATTTATCATATATGGTTTTTATAACGTATGGATTTATACCATTTTTGTTACAAGATTTTCCAACAATCCAGACACCCAAGCAAACGCGACGATGTTCCCATAGAGGACACGCAAGGAGGACTTCTCCCAAAGCATTCGCCACCAGCAACGGGCGATGTCAAAGTGCATTCTGTCCGACGGGGAATTATTTTGAAGATCAATTAATTAAAAATAGCTTTCATCTTTTTCCCGACCATTCGCCGAATTTTATTGCCACACCGTGTATTCTTGTTGGAAAAAGGGGTCCGCGCGCTTGAAATCCTCCTGGCTTTATCCACGGTACCCGAGCGTGCAAAGGTTACCGTGCAACGGAGATCAATCACCAACCACTTTCCCGTCCCATCGGGGGTTTTTCCAGAAAAATCCTCTGTATATCCCCCACCCCCCTCCCCCATCTGTTCGTTGCGGCCGCCCGGCCTAAGAATCGAGAAGGCACGAATCGTGTGCATCTATCCAGGAGGCAAGGTGGCTGCTCTCCGAGCAGGTTTTCGAGTTGATATCATTTGTATCTCCCGCGGCCACGACCTGAAGGCCTCTCACACCCGGTCCCGCCTCTCCTTCGTGCCTCTCTTATCCCCGTTGGATCGTCTACCTAATATTTATTTCGCATAGGCTCTCCCCGCTGATTTTATTTGGATATCATGTGCGCACACCGCGCGGCGTTTAACGGTCGGCGTATCTCATCGGGGCCCCGTTACGCACGTTTACGCGTCGTGGATCGGCCGCTTGGCGAGCCACGACGCGCCGGGAGAGACGACGGAGACGCTTTTATCTGCGATAGCGAGAACGACCGTGCCGGGAGGGGTAACTTAACACCTGAGGATCGGTGCGTGCGCGCTTCTTAAATACTCCCGCTTATGCCCCGGCTGAGTTACTCGATCTGAACCCTCTATAACCCCATGTTACTTCGAAATCACACACTCGTACCTCTGCGATTCTTTCTAAAGTCTTGCTTTTTGTTTTTCTACCACAAGGTGGTGCAGCATACTTATTGTTCTGTCGCTTCTTCATAATCAGGGAGTTTAACGCTAGGTTTACGGACATTTCTTATGCTCCTATCTATATGGACACGGGTCAACGAAACCGCACATGTCCTTTAAAAAATAATTTATTTCTTTTAATACTCAATTTACGATAGCATCAAATTGTCGCATATCCGTAGAGATACGTAAAATGACGCGTCTCGTAAACGTAGTGTTAAGGGGTCATGCTCAGTCAGGAGGCCGAAAGAAGAGTGTTCTTTAGGAATTATTTTCTCGAAAACTATAAGACCTTTTTCAAAAAATGTGTTTGTGTTTCAAAGTTTGCAGTTTCTAGATTATAAGGTAATTTTTTTATTTAAAAATATTTATTAGTAAATAAATGGTGAGCAATCTCCCGAATATCTCTTCACAAAAAGTGGTCTGCCGTGATCACTGTAACTTCGTAACGGTTCATCTGAAATTAAAAATTCAGTAATATTTATGTAATGGAAGAACCAATCTTGTCCTTGAGCGTGGGGTTTTTCGAAATATTGATTAGGAAAATGAAAAATCGATTTTTTAGAACTACGAATTAATGGACCAAAGAACTTGTAGCTTTTCGTCGATGTTTGTTTACATTTTAAGAAAGCATAACAAAATTTTTGTGCAATTATCTTTTATATTAACAAAGTCATTACATGGTTTTTGCAGCGTATCGCTCTGAATGCCTGCCACGATTCAGGTTGATCTATTCGGAAGAAGATCAATGAATATCTTAAACTACATACAAGTGGCTGTCTGGTGAGCTATTATGACGCAGGAAAAGAATTTTGAGAAACTGACAGCCATGTAAAGCAAAAATTCATTAAATTCTCAACTTCTTCGGGCGATAAAAAAAAAACTATTGCTGATATTGATATAATAGTAGTTCACAAGGTAAAGAGACTCCTATTTTATTGGTATGTATGTCCAAGCTGAAGTAGATTGGTTAACTCATTATTGAAATGTCGTGGCAGCCAATTTGGAAAACATGGTTTCGAGAAAAAAGCGGGTACTCGTGCAGCAGTACACCGTTCTCCGGTGTATCGTTCTCTTAAAATCATTATAACTCCGTCACTGAATGAATTGAATCATATCACTTTGGGAACACATTTTCAAGGTGTTATACTTTAAGAAACTCCAATAAAAACATCGATTTTTTCACACCCTCCAAATGGGAATACCCCCTTAACCCTTGTGTGGGCAATTGCATACCCATTTCTGTATTTTCTTGAACAATTTCTTTGTGTTCTTGTGAAAAAACCGTAAAATCGTTCTAGATCCCTATTCTTTGGACATTTTTACGTCAATGTATGTGGTCAAAATAAAATTTTATGCTGAGAATTAAAAATATTAAAGCTTCAAACTTATTTACTTTTTGGTTAGAAGAATTATGAACGGAAGTTTTAGAGAAATTATACAGAATACGACATTTTTAATTAATACTGTTTATTTATTAACATATATAATATAAATTACAGTTATTAACTTACATCTTCGTAGAGAGTTAAAAAAAGTATGCATACATGCGAATGACACGGATGATTGCCTTTACCCTCGAATTGTATTGTAGTTTCAAGTAACTATATACAATATTTTATTATTATTTTATGATAATAATTTTAGTTTTAGAAATATTTTTATTGTTTCTCTACGAAAAAGACTATAAAGATTTACAACAGGGGAGTCACTCCCGATTTCGATGGTTTTTTAATACATATGTTATTAAGGTCATTACCCTGAGTAGTATTGTGAAGGTAGTAGTTAGGGGTCGCCGTTTGTAAAAACGTTATTATCAAAAATAGTTTAGTAGCGTACTTTAGTAGGATCGATAAGTAAAATGACCGATGACCTTGACCGTGACATATGTTGAAGTCTCCCTCCTAAGTGACTTTCAGAAAGTTTCAGTTATCAACTGTTGTTTATAAAAAAATTATTAATAGAACAATGATACCTTTTGGGATTGATGATATCATGATTACGTTTTCTTGTAAAGTTAGAAGAATTAGTTTACAATTGGTCGGAATCGTGAAGAAAATAGTAAAGTTCGCTTTTTGCAGCTTCTTAACCTGAGACTGTAATGAAAATTAAATAAACACATTTCGAAGATTTATGTTAGTTATGTACATGCTACAACTTTTATTGGAATCGGTTGATACAGAAACGAGTGACAGGTATCGAAAGATGTAAGGATGTACTTATAGATTTACCACATTGGTAGGTCGAAAATCACGAAAACCTGCGATTTTCAAACATTCATGACCGCCTGTATCTCATAGCAACGTTGATCGATTTCGATGAAATTTTCAACATGTATATAACTGACATAAATCTAAGAAATGTATTTTTTTAAATTTTCATGTCAGTCTCAGATAAAAAAGTTGTAAAAGGCGATCTGTACTACTTTCTTCACAATTCCGACCGATTGAAATATTTCAAAAATTTTGTTTACATATCATTTAGTAAACTAATCTTTCTAACTTTACAAAAACACCCAAGTCATTCGATCTGTTTTTAAAAAAGTTGTTCTATTATAAAGGGTGTGAGAATACTTTTTTCCCCACTGTATATAAATAGTACTAAACTTCATTGGAACTTTTACTTTAATGCGTTGTGTAACGATTATCCCAACTGTTTATTGTAATAAATACCGTGACCAGAAAAGAATAATCGCGATGAAACAAGAAGAGAAGAAGGAATTGCATATGATGCGCCTGATTCTCTGGAGAGATCAACGCGGGGATGTTGCGTGGGCACATCACATGTGTAAATAATGAGTAGAAACTCCCGTACCATTTATCACGGCATACAGCAGCACCGCCAAAACGGTTTTATCTACGATAAACGGACCCCTGGCACGTGTAACATAACACCTTGAACTCATATATGTTCGTATGAATGATCCGCGTCCAGATTACGCCGACCCATTATGCATACAATGAACTACAAAATTACCAGTTTCGTATTACTCTTCGTGTCCGGGCGAGCCTTTCGCGGATTAAAATAAGCCTAATGAAAGTTAATATTAAATGTTGCACGAGTATTATTCACTATAGACGTACATGTTTTCAGTATTTTTCGACTTCAGAGCCAGAATGACCCAAGTCCATACTTTTTCAAAATTGACTTATATGTATACCTTGCTATTTAAGTTGAATAATAAATAAAAAAACATTGTACTGTTTGAACTACTTCAAGTACAATATCATATTATTTAAGAATTTATAAATTAGAATTTTGTAGTCACAAAGATAGTCTGCTGTAGAATTAAAATATTGGACATAGGTTAGGCTGGCTCCGAGGCACAGATTTATTGTTCTGTTAAACAACAGCAGCCATATGAGCAGCCATAAGTGACATGTAACTAAAAAAACGTATTATACAGAATAATTATTTAACACACAGTTTACTGAATACGACTGGCTGGTGTGTCTGTTAACTACTTGCTATTTCTAGTTGAAAGAATTAATAATTACGCATGTGTACGATACAAATTTTAATGAGCTATCTGTTTCGAAAGAAACAGACATTTCGTTTTATACTTTCGTCTTGCTTTTGCAGGACGAATGTTCTCTTTCTGGTTATACTACTACTAATAATTTATTCTGTATAAATATTTGCCAACACGATTGTACATATAATCGATGTTGTGAACTTTTTGATATCCGAAGTGTTGGACGACCAATCTCCTGACTGAGTGGTACAACCCGAAAGGATGTGATTATACGTGAAAAAATAAGTCGAAAATGTGAAATAAAATTTTTTCGTATGATGCTTCCTTTGCAAGATAATCAATTTTAAAGTTTCATCGAACATGTGTGTATTCCAAGTGACAGTAAGTAGAAAAGGTATATAATGAACAGACGCGTTGGCCAAGTTCTATTTAACTGCACGCGTGTCCAGCAGGTTTTAAAATTCGATTTTCTCGAAAACGAGGCACCAAACGAACAAATTTTATTGTATATTTTCGATTTATTTTTTCATAATGAATCGCATCCCTTCGGGTTGTATCACCAGTTCAAAAAGATCCTGTATAGTTGAGGACCTTGTAGCAAGAGGAGAGCAGATCCATTTTTAATAATTTTAGGAAATTTAGAAAAACAATCGCTCATAAAATTATTGCTTCGACTTAACGTTAAAAAAAGACACTAATGGAAGAAATATATTTTTTCACACAATAATGATTGAGTTGATAACTCTTTATTTCAATTTCAGGCAAACTTTTCACAGGAGTATGGTAAAAAATGACAAAATTTATGGGTTTTCCGACACCTAAACTATTAATTAGGCATTATTCTATATATTCCAAGAAAATACGAATAGATCATTATTTACCGCTAATGTGATGGAAAAGTTGTAAAAAAAGCATATGAAGAGGAAGAGACAGATCCGGATCTGCATTCTGACTGCACTGAACACTAATGGGAATATGTTCAAAATCTGTAGTAAGTAGCTTGTTTTTTTCTGGCAACTTCACTCGGCTTGCATCAGAAGACGTAGAATTTTTTTTACGTATATTACGCGTAGGGATAAACCGATACCGTCAAGGTATCGATACTTTTACTCATAACCTGTATCGAAACAAGATATCGATATCTACTTAGTATCGCATCAAAAGTATCGATACCTACTTGTATCGAAGGAAAATGAATACAAAGTTTTTTGTATTAATATATTTTAACCAGAGTTGAGCATTATTCGAATAATATATAGTGAAAATCTGCAATATTTAAGGGCGTCATCCTAAACTTTGAACAGTTAATGAGATTAAAGAATTGTTTGCCAAATATCGACTTATCCAGGACAAAGTATTATTTTGTTATAAAAATTGGAATTTCCACGTTTAAACGATTAAAAATGTCGAAGTCCTTTTTTATCTTTTAATCGATTTTCGAAACTCTTTATCTAGATGATTAATTTGTCCATTTCTCATTGTAACGAAAATATATTTTACTAATGACTATTTATTAACGAAGACATTTACTAGCAGAGTAATATAACTCGACAACAATCACATTCACATTCATTAGCTTTCATATCGATTACTCACTCCATTCGATATCAGTACTTTTTTTCGATATCGAGTATAATATCGCAACCGAAAGTACCGATACTACATACACTCGGTATCGAAACGAAAGTATCGATTATTTTGTATTTACTTGAATCGGTTCATGCCTAATTACGTGTAATACCTAAAAATCTATCAAAAATAGATCTGCCCACACTTACTGCAAGCTCCTCGATTGGTGCGACAGTTTTGAAATACAATTTCTTATTAAAAATGTCAATTGTGCATTTCTATTTCACTCTCGTTGTTTTTCACAGAACCTAACAGAATAAATATAATAAATAGTAGAACAAATCGAATGAATAGAATAAATAGAATAAATAGGGTTGGTCCGGGAGGAAAGATGAGGCCGTGTCTGCGGTCGTGACTGCCCCGTGACATACACGCTCACGTTATACATACATCTCTTCCCCTCCACCCTTTACTCCTCCTCTCCATCCCATTCGGACTGCCCATGGACTTTCTGCGCGGCGTTCGGTTACCCAGGACCGACGATTACACTACCGGCGATCATCGTACTCTCGTTGGACCCCGGCCGAGAGAACAGATTTACCTCTCGCGGTGACGATAAAAATTATGATCGGTCCCGATCGTCACCTCTTCCCCAGTGGCCACCGAGTGTAACCCGGGTGACGATAAAAATTATCGCGTATTGTACACCCGGCAAGCGTTACACCGACCCGTAAATTACGAAACTGGATAAGAAGTGTGGGAGTCGAGAAAGGAGGGACACGGTGTTTATTCATAATTAGGCTACGAGTAGGGATAAACCGATACCGTCAAGGAAACGATACTTTTACTCATAACTCGTATCGAAAAGGAGTATCGATACCTACTTGTATCGAAAGATAATGAATACAAAGTTCTTTTTTATTAATACAGTATATTCTAACCAGAGTTGAGCTGAATGAACATTTATTATAAATTCGAATAATACGTAGTGAAAAGGTGGAGTATCGAAGGTCGTCATGCTGAGCTTTAAACAGTTAATGAAATTAAATAATTGTTTGCCAAATGTCGACTCATTCAGGAAGAAGTATTGTTATTTTGTTATAAAAATTGCAATTTCTACGTATAAACGATTAAAAATGACGGAGTGCTTTTTTTTATCTTTTATTTGTTATTTGAAACTCTTTAGCTAGATAATGAATTTGCCCATCTCTTATTTTAACGATGATATATATTCTATTCAGCAACATTTATTAACGAAGACATATTTTATTAACGAACGTTTATTAACAAAATAATATAACTGGACCACAATCACCTTTATATTCATTAGTTTTCATATCGATTGCTTGCTTTTTTCGATATGAGTACTTTTTTCGTTACCGAGTATACATATATCGCAACGGGAAGTATCGATACTAAGAATATTCGGTATCGAAACGAAAATATCGATTATTTACTTGTATTTATTTGGATTGATTTTTCCCTAGCTATAAGTACTTACAATTAGTGAATAAGTATATACGGGTGTTAGTATATATACGTGGGTCACTCGATATTGTCATTGCTTTAAGTATGGTTTATTAAATGAACCTCCCGACTTATTTATTTGCTAATTATATTGAAATATCTTAGTGTATCCGACGTGGTTCGGGTTTTTGATGGGTTGGGATTTAGGTGAGCATGGGTCCCATTATCACTTATTAAAAACAATCTTTCGGCTAACAATTATCACTAACTATATTGCTTGAATAATTATTCTGCTTTTAATTTCGCATGAATCCACTGGAATGTCCGTCTCTGTCTCTAAAATAAAAACAGGTGTGATCACTCCCCGTTTTTTAAAACTAATATTACAACAATAAATTTGAAAACCATCCAGACATTTTGTATTTCTTTGAAAGGTCATAGTTACTTATTTTTTGTTTTGCTTTTAAGAGGAAATATGTGAAGAATCCATTTTTATCATATACTCCACCTTAAAGATATTGAAAATTATTGATACCACAATCCAAAAAGTGTCCAAGGTTGCGAGTGGGTGGCTTTAGAGCTGTTTGGATGGTAGGGACTCTCACAGTATTTTTTCTAGGGTATCGAAGAATATTCATGGCAAATTTGGTGCTGCTACGTTAAATTGTATAGAAGCCTAACAAACAAACATATATATTTTGACTTTCATATACAGAGTGCGATACAAGAAAAGGATTCGTAATTGCCAGGATAGATAGTACTCGTCAAATAATGAAAAAACCAAATAAACACGGGGGAAAAGATTAATTTCTTTGAAAATAATATTTTCAAAGTCATAAACTATTTTTGTAACCAGAAAAAGAAACAATGATACGGTACGATAGCTTCCGAAGCGAGAAAGTCACTTGCCTCAACCGAAACAAAGAATTCTTTATAACTTTGAAAATACAAATTTTTGAACCGTGTTTGTTAACACTTCTTTTCATTATTTTATGAGTACTATCTACCCTAAAAGTTATGAACCCTTTTATTTGTATCTCCCTGTATACATATATTCAGTGATCCCGATATGTGTCATAAAGGTCGATGTACCGAGTAATTTTATAAGGGTGTTTCTGAAGTGGTGGTACAACCCGAAGGGATGTGATACTATATGCAAAAATATGTCCGAAATGTGGAATAACGTTCGTTTGTGCGATGTTCCGTTTTCGAGATAATTGAATTTGAAGATCTGCTGGATACGCGTGCATAGACTGAAACTTGGCTAACGTATCTACCCATTGCATTCTGTTTCTATTTATTGTCACTATGAATGCATGTACGCCTTAGATGAATTCTGTAAATTGATTCTCTTGGAAACGAAACATCGTACGAACAAATGTTACTCTAAATCTTCGACTTATTTTTGCATATAGAAACATATTCTTTCGGGTAGTCCCGCTATTTACACCACCTTGTATACAAGACGAGTTCGTCTTTTGTACGTGAATATGAAATAGTATCAATTAATACATCGATTAAAGAGGTTAAAGATTAAATAAGTGATTTGCTCCTGATTTATCAAATATTATAAACCTAAAGATACGATAATTCGATCGAATAATGATTTTTTACAGCTTTGTAGATGTAAGAGAAAGTTTGAAATTGAAAGGAACTACAATGGGTGAAACAATAATTGGTGTGCGTGCCCACGTTTTTAAAATAATTGTATAGACTTTTTTTTATTATAACTTGAAAATATCTATTATTCCCTTTATTTATCTGCAATTACGGATACCTTTAAGATAATATGCTTCTATCATAACCTATTCCGCATTCTGTTCGATACATTTACATATTGTAATTGACCTGAGCATTGAGGCACTTCTTGTATACATTGTATTAGGTGTATCAGTAAGTAGTCCATCGTGTCCTCAAAATTCTGAAACGAAGTATTTCAAAAATAGAAAATATCGTCTCGATTCTTCGCGGAGAAAAAGTGGTCTATACAATAGTGAGAAACCGTTACGAATACGGACTCCTCCCGATTATCGTCTAGTTCGTTTTACACGATTATTGTCCAGGCTTCATCCCCACCACTGGGGGGGGGGGAGGTGTGGAATCTGTCAAGCACATACTTTGTTGCCCCTCCGCTTTTGTTGCCGAGGCTCGGGCTTCGGGCAAAAAACGAATTTACGAAGGTCTAAAGCGATTCTCCCTATAAGATTATTGTGTCGACGCGAACCGGGTTCGGGACAATAATCGAGTGAAATCTGTACGAGTAAAATAGTATTATAGTAATAAAATAGTAATATTTTGACTCCCATGCAAGCAAATACAGATGTCTAAGAAAATATTAGGTGTACCAATAAGTACTATTCCAATGATATATGTCTTCATTCTTCAAAGTTCGCCAGCATTTTAAAAGAAGAAAATGGTAGAAGGATTGTTTTAAATTTAAACTGACTTTCCAATTTATCACAATGAAATAATAAATTTCTTATCGGTACACCTAATAGTATACTACTTATTGGTACACTACCTGATCAGTTTAGCAATGGCAAATTAAATTTTCAGTTCGCCTGAACACGTGATTACGAACGTTTACTAACATTCGTCGGTTCACCGACGACGGGGCGTGATACGCTAGAGCCTCGAAATCGGATCTCGACCATGACAATGGCCTCCCTCTCCCCTCCGGTGTAACTCTTGATCGAATTGCATTCTTCGCGCTAGAACCGATACGAAACCACGTGTCACGTATTACCTTCGATGCGTTTTCTCACGCGGTACGGTGGGATGAAGCAAAGCGAAAGATTGGGGAGGTTGTAGATAATAGACGGTATTGGAGGGGGGGTGGTAACGGGGAAGATGGAACAGAAAATCTTCGTCTGTAACATCGTAAATTGAGAGAGGATTCGCTTGCGACCACGAACTTCCACCGCAAGTGAATGCATATCTCACTCGGTTGTGGATGCGCGCGCGATATCGATGGTAATACACACGTATCCTCTGATTTAAATTACTCGGTAAGCCGTCCCGTGCCTCTTGCAATTTTACAAGTCGTCCCCCCTCCCTCCCCCCACGAACTATCACGGTTTCTCTGCGTCTATGTAAATAACCGTGGCAGCGAAAGTTGAATCTACGCGCGGAAGGTCTCTGCAGGGTGTGTTGAGAGCCGGAGGGGGGGATGTTTGGCAAATACAGGGTGGCTATAAAAGTGTCCGATTACATTGATGAATTGGAAAACTTCTTTGTATTAGATTACAGTATTAGGTCGTTGCCTGTGTAATTGCGCTTTTATCGATTGGCACACAGTGCACATGTCTAAATACATTGGGTGAAATTTGTATAACAACACTATGATTTACTAAAAAGAATTAATTTCCATAAATTTTTAGTAGTTGTAAGTAGAGATGGCGTGCAAAATCAGTAACGGTGATTTATCACAGTGATCGTCGAATCACGATCACGGTCGCGATTTCACTTCATTTACGACCGTGATTGTTATTTTTTTATCTTTTATTATTCTTCATTGTTTCTAATTATTCCTTCACTTTATACGATATAACTCGAATTTTTGTTTTGATGTCGTTAATATAAAATGTACAGATTATGTGTCGCGTGTAAAGAACTGTTAGGTTCCTCCACCAATCAGGAACGATCACGAGAAATCACGAATCACTGTGAAAAATCACCGTGATTGGGAACGAACGTGATCGAATCACGAGTGATTCACAAGTAGCAGTTCACGCCATCTCTAGTTGTAAGTATGGAATCTTACAAACTCTACAATGTTTTTATTATGAGACGGTTTGTGTAAAGCAACTTGGAGTCTTCTGTTGTTGTTCATAAACACAATCACTCGCGGGCCGAATTCAGTGCGTAATTTCTATACGAACGGTCACATGTACTTAGTTCTGCCTCAACATTTGTACAAGAAATATTTAAGAGTGTCAGTGTATTCAGTGTTATAATATCGTATTTGTTAAATATGTATAGTAACATTTTAAACAATTCCTCTTAAAGGAAAATGCCACGCGGAAAAGTTTTAACATCGGAAGAACAAGCACAAATAGCAGCACATCCCGATGCAGCCTTATCTATCCGAGAGATCTCTACAAAAATTGACAGTAGTACTACCAGCATTCATACAATAATATACGGAATATATAAGAGAGTATAGCATAATATACTACAAAAAATTAAATCTGTACTAAATTAAAAGCTAACATATATTCTGTTAAAAGAACTATTATAACTTCAGTAATGGTAAAATAGTAAATCCGTAATTCGTTATTTTGATGGATTTGGTAGTTCTAGTGTTAATAGATCCATTACTTGGATTCACAATTATTTAGAAATGCGTAAAAAGTACGGTAAAAATCACTATACAAGTGGCAAGACTAAATTAACCCTCTGAGCACGGTCCCTGGGTCACGCGTTCGCGAGAGGTGACATGCACACAGTGACAAAGTCAGAAGTGGGGACACATGCATGCAGTGACGGAGCTGTCGCGTAAATCGCATAGCGACCGATGTTTGTTTACATGCGAACGACCGAGCCAAGACGCTGCAGAAGTATTAACTAATAAATATAATTTGTTTTATAATTCACGAGATTTTTATTCCAGTTAGTGTAATAAGAACCACGAAAATCCAAATGTAATGTGGAACCAGCTAATCATTACATTGTATACATGGTGACGGTGGTTCGAGATCGAGCTCGAGCAACTGCCACTGCGTAGTAAGATCGGTGAGGGCCTCGAGCTCGAGCCTCGCCGTCGCTGTGTAGTAGGAGAATATCGGTGTGGGGTCAGAAATGACATAGGGACCGGTGACCATGTTTCTATGCTCGGAGGGTTAACAAGGCATGGCCGGTTACTAGTATTAAAAGAAATTACTACTGGAAATAGAATAAAAGTGAAGTGACAAGAATTTTGGATTTGCTGGTGACTATACGGTGTGTCCAAGATATATTGGAGCAAGATAAAAGTTTGACATGGACGAAAAAATCGTTGAAACCACCTCTTACGCAGAAGCACGAAAGAGCAAGATTGGAATTTGCATGAAGGCGTGAGAAGTGGAAATATGTAATATTTTCCGATGAAAAACAATTTTATTTAGACGGTTTAGACAAATTTCAATATTACTGACACGACTTACGCACAGATAAATCTGTTGCCAGGAATAGAAATTTCGGCGGAGGAATTTCGATGGTGTGATCTGCATTCAGTTACTTCTCAAAGACACCAATTTGTAAAAATTCTACAGAAATGAATTCAGAAAAATTGATAGACTTGTTAGAAGATTATTTAATTGCATTTGTTGAAGAAAACCATGAAGGAGATGTCATTTGTCGACAAGATAACGCGACAGTTTTCATTTCTAAAAAGGTACTCCAGTGGTTTCGGCCAAAGGATTTGCCACATATGAAGTGGCCTTCTCGCTCCTCGAATTTAAATCCAATGGAAAACTTATGGGGAATCCTATCAAGAGCCGTGTATAAAATTGGTAAGCAGTATAATAATATGAAGGAGCTCGAAAAGGCAATTAGACCTGAGTGAAGTAAAATCCACACTAGAACATTAAGAAATTAATTTGTAGTATAGAGAATCGTATATTCGAAATGATTAAACGTAATAGTAGAAGTATATGTAATATTTTTCTCCTTCTTTAATTATTATCAGACCTGGTCCCATACTTTTGTCCAGTAGTGTACATACCAATCTAAAACGAAAATCAAGAGTATCGAAATTGTGTGCGGGGCAAGGCTTCCGAGTTATTAATTGATGACAATACGGATGAAATACGTGTAAATGTACTTGCGGCTGATGCGATGGTCGAATAAAATATTAAACACCACTGTCAAAGCTAACATTTAATATGAATCAGTCCAATACAATAGGGGTAGGTTTAATTGCAGCGTATTATATTTAGCCGAACCTTGCTCATTACACATTTTTAATTTGTAACATTCTTACTTTCATTTTGTAATTCTCATTTCCTTCTTCCGCTTTTAATAGCTTTGTACATATTTGTATGGTTAAGACTAATTATTATTATTGTTTTATATACAATATTTTCACTCTAAGTATGTTTAGTCCCTTAATGAGTGATATATTTTAGCTCCTGAGCCTATTATACGTGATACGAGGTTCACCTGTGAAGTCTGCTATTTAAATTCTCCTTTAAATATGGTGCTATAGAAGAGATTTAGTCATTACTGCGTGATTTACCCTAATAATCTCTCCATACGCATGGCTTACGTTTGCCATTCATGTGGTTCCATTAATTCCTTTATTAAACTCACATACCATAACATACCAAATATGTTCTTTCTTTGCGTATAGGGGATGGTTGCCGAATTTGGACGATCGCCTAGATTGCATCACTACTGTAACTTGTTATGTGTAAGCAATTTGCGCCGTATAGTGGACAATATATGTTGCTTATAATAAGAAACTAAAATAAAAAACAAAATCAACTTTCTATAAAATATATTAATTACCTCAATAAAATAAAATAAACTAACAAATATTTTATGAAACAATAAAATTCAATAAATTAAACGTAATCTATAACTGATAGTAAAGATTGTAGCTTATAATATATTAATTGTAAGCCAGTTATTGCAATCACCACTGTCATACGCATGTTATCTACAATAGATTTATTATCATTTCCTTTCATTACATCTACATCATTTTCGTTTAGCGAATGGTCGTGAAGTTAGTTTTAATTTGAAATATATCGCTTTAGAATTAAAGGAAATATGTAGTGGATTACGTATAGGTACTAGAGCTGTTGATTATAAGATACTGGAGTATCCGGGTAACCCGTGAGATATCCGGGTAAACAAAAATTACCCGGCTACCCGGGAAATCTCATGAGATACTCGAACAATGAGACAGTCGAGAGTCTCGATACGGGAGCCGATAGTCTTTCGGTCATTTTCGATCGATGTTGGTAATGAACGACTATCTCATATGTTCGAGTATATCATGAGATACCCGGGAATTTTTGTTTACCCGGTTATCTTACAGGTACTCGGGTACCCGGTTCAAATTAATAGCCCTAATAGGTACACCTAACAAGAAAACAAAAGCACGAAGTAACGTGTATCATTATGGTACACATATACCAGGCCTGGGCATTATCGAAATAAACTATTTGAAAAATAATCGTTAAGATAATATATTATCTTATCTGGCTACATGCTAGTTGAAATAATCACGTACTAGTTTATTTCAAAAGGCAAATGTATTTTCTTCAGATCCTTTTGTTATTTGGATTTCAAATGAAACAATTGTTCATTTTATTTTTTATTCGATCAAATATTTATTTAAATAATTTTTCAAACACTCTCTGATTCTATCATGCCAGAATTATTAATTCTCTTATGTCAAATCATTTGTTATTTCATTTGAGTAAAGTGACTGAAATACAAAATTTCTCAAATAAAACCTTATTTGTAAATAATTATAAATTATTTGAGAATAATCTTCTTTTTAATTAAACACGAAATGAAATTAGTTTTCTTATGTAACTTGTAAAACAAAAAGAATATAGTGTTTGATATAATTCGTTATTTCAAATGATTATCTGTTATCTGGTTTCAAATAAAATGAGCCCAATCCTGGTACATAGATACCATCGTGTCACTGTTTAATTTGTGTTCAACGGTCTAATTTGACGGAGTGAAACGGACACGATACAGTGGATAGAACCCGTGACACACGGACGTCGCGTCGTCTGAAATAATAGGCACCAGGCGGTTCGGTTGCATGTATCAATTACGTGTCTGATTTTCGCGGCGATGCACGCACTTCTACAC
Source organism: Dufourea novaeangliae (assembly GCF_001272555.1). Classification (NCBI taxonomy): domain Eukaryota; kingdom Metazoa; phylum Arthropoda; class Insecta; order Hymenoptera; family Halictidae; genus Dufourea; species Dufourea novaeangliae. Next base: position 768,442 of record NW_015374021.1, on the reverse strand, counting down.
ACAAGAAAATGAGGGAGTGCAACGACGGCAACCGTGTAAAAGTAGACGGCTAGTAGATACGAAGAATCGAGGTGGCTGGGGCACGTACGTACGGCTACCACGAACCGTGTAAGATCCCTGGGATGGAACGTAGTCCGATCTGTCGGGGGCGTGATTCTATTTCAATATCAGCTCCGCCATGGCTCTGCGTAGACACCAATCTATGGTATACAGGATCCATCGGACATGCACCACATCCAGGTATTGTGTTCTCCTGGACGGAATGAATTATTTATTCATTGGCGAATTCAATCGTGGAACGATGAAACTAGAACTTCAGTAAATTTTCAACAATAGGGAAGAATAGAAAATATTTCCTATTTGAAACTAATTTTTACGCAAGTTAATCCTTTAACGCTCGGACCCTTACATCGTTATTTCAAAATTATAAGACTGATATAAAGAGCGAGTCAATAAGAACGACTATCTAAAATAACTCGTTACCTATTAAATAGTTGTATCAGAAAATGTTTTAATGAATTATATAGCATTTTGAGGAAGGATCCAATTCGAATTCATCGGATGAATACAATTTGATTTTTTTTTAAGATATCAAGTTGTTTTTCTAATCGAACCTCGTGTGAAAATAAAGAAATCGATTTTTCCGAAACTCATCTAGGAACGCGTAGCTCCTTGAACCGAGAGTCTTTTTTCAAAACGAAAACACACAGGTTTTGGGAAAATCGTTCTGTCGAGATTTCCGATTGTCTCGTAAGCTCACTGCGACAACTATTAATTGCACACTTCGCCAGGGAGTCACGGGGTGAGTCGATTATTCTAAGAAGAGGGAGAAAAATCAGTATTACTTGGAAACTTATTGTATTGGTAAAGAATAGAATTTAATATACCTCGTAATCTACGTAGATAGATATGTCATTCCTCTCAAGTAATGGCAACGTTATTATTGAACATAACAGCTTTCTTTAATGAAAATGTCTATGAGGTCTATTTTTACGGGGTTCGACGTAACACAAAGTATATGAAACTGGTTTTCCAAGCTTTGTTGAAGAGATGACACTGTGCAGTGTGTCTAAGGAACCCTGTTAGTGGCCAAATAGTCACAAACCATTCTGGTGACCCCAAAGGCTTGCAGGCATTTAAGCTAATTTATGGCATTCAGTCTATAGAACGGAGCAAACTGAAAAAAAGTCGCAGCTATTTTGACATTTTGCAATTGCAGTAATGAGTATTATATGCAACAAAAGACAATTAATTCCAATCCGTTCCAAAAAAGTTACATACCAGTATTCATGTTAAGTGCTACATCACAAATTGCACCTGTTATTTAAATAATTAATTGTTTATTGTCATACTGTAAAGCCAGCTTTTCAGTATTTTAAACAATTTGAAACATATTAATTTCGGTCGAATATAAAAATGATTATTAAGATTTAAATAATTTCCAATGATTTCAATTTTTCCAGTTAAAAATAAGATGAAACAGACAAAAATTTGTCAAGTATACGTATTAGACACTAATAGATCAAATGACCCAACACCTTTCAATTTACAAGGTAATTTTTTTTCTACTTTGTGTCACATTTTTGAAAAGAATCGACCACTGTGGCGGCGTACCCACATTTCACATCGTTCGCGGGCCGAGTTTTCCATACGAGCTGGAGCATTGCTTCATGCTTGGCATGCCGTACAGTTCTGAAAAGGAAACGGACAATTAAGGCACTGCGCCTTCTCTGTCTGCCTGTTTCGCTGCTACAAATGTTTAGCGCGTCGCCCAATTAACGGCGTTACCTTTCGAACGGTGCGTCTATTGTGCACCGTATGCATGTGACACAGGAAGAATACGAAAGTGCACGTTGATAGCCGTGGGTGGGTAGACCGTGTGGCAGCAGGGAGAAAGAAAAAACAATAGAGGAAGACGAGCCATTCCAGGTGTAATCTGTGTGTGAACGCGGCCCAACCCTTGCTCCACCAACCGAAGCCACCTGCTAAACAGTCTACGCGTAATCTCGCTCGACGATCGTCTGTCAAAATTCTGCAGCTGCGGGCAAGGACGAATAGTGTTTCCAGTGAACTTTCGGTAATTAATATTTGACTGAACAGAAAGTATCTGCGTTTTCTACGGGATGTCACTACAACGTCCAATTACATGAAAGTTCAGTAAACGCTCCATGAGAGTTTGAAATTCAGGACCGTTTTAAAACTTTTATGGTGCACCGCGAATCGTATCAACACCTTAAGCCGCGTACTCACCAAGCGAGCGAGCATTCTTACTCAGTGCTCGTTTGGTGTGTACCACTGAGCGAGAACACTGAATGATCCGACTTGTGTCGGTACATCAAAAGAAAGACGGTTATTTGAACCGTTTATTTTGAAAGTGGTGTAAGCCCATTTTTTCTTCTTTCGAGATATTAAAAGGTTAGCATTTTAGTCGATTAAAAAATATAAATAAATTGTACTAAGTTTAACAATGTTTCAACGAATTTAGAAATATGTAATTTGATTACATAAATAACTTTTATTTGAATTTAACTAAAATAATATATTCTTTCTGGGTTATAAACGGACTTACACCACTTTCATAATTATTGAATTGTAAAAATCATTTAATTTCAATAATCAAAAATTTAATTTTACTTGAAATACAATGTGTTTTAGTCTGATTTTGTTTATAAAAAAATAATAACAAAAGATAAAATATTGTTTTTTATTCTCAACGTTAAAAATATTTACTTATTGTTAAACCATTTAATGATAAGTTTATCATTATTGCGAGCTTAACCTTAGATACTGTTTTTCATTTAGGCTCATTATGTGGAAGTTTTTTGAAATATTCATGATGCACAGGAGGTATATAAGGCAATAACTGCATCATATCCTTATATTTTTCGTATGTAATGGGTCTGACATCTTTATACAAAGGGATTAGTGTAATTCTTACAAATTTTGGCGGTCTCCCTCGACCGGTTGGTGATAAATCTAAAGTCAAATTCCGTGTCCTCCATCGATGTTTTATATAAAATAGTATATTGTGCACTTTTATAAAACCTCATCCAACATATTTTCAGCCAGTTTACTTTTTCTCCTTCAGTATTTCTTTTCCTGTTTTGAACTGCATTGTCTAGATATTTTGTTGAAATTAAATTTTCACGTTTCATTTCGTGCAAATTAAACTTATTATTTATTGAATTACTTAATTTAATTAAATTACTTAGTTATTCTAAGGAAAATGTACTTACACCACTTTCATAATCAATCGTTCCACAATTTCATTTATTGACGAATTTTAATTTCGTTTCGTCGCCACATCTAGTATTTCATCACGTACTTGATCTAAAAAACAATTTTCAGCTTTCTGGATCGTTTCTTGTTACAAACTGTCGTAGTATCAGTGTGTTATTCGACTCCCTGATGAAGTTAGCTGCAATGCTTGCTAAATGTTGGGATAATATTTCCACAATGACACGATTTAGGCAGGTATGAGGGGGGGGGCACGATGAGGTAACTAAAGAAATATGCAAATAAAGGGATAATTGTATCGTTTAATCAAGTCTTTCTAAATCACAGTACAATTATGAGTTGACCATCTAGTGTTTGGCACATGCGTTTGATAATATAAAGTCAGACTTTTGAGTTATTAAGCTTTAAAAAAAAACAGAAGAAATACCGTCTGCCCTTACCACAGGGTAAAACGGGGTACCGAAAATAAGGCAGAATGGTTTGTCTATGCATTCTCATAATGGGTACAAATATGTATTTCATCGGAATGACACATGTATTATTTTTCGATTTAGCGTTCCCGAGACTAGGGAAGGCGCAGGGAGTCAGTCTTCGCGTCCACCGCATATTAAGAATACGTTTATTGTAAAACGTTCGCGGTTCTAAATATATGTACAATTGTTAGGTATGGTTAATTACGTGCCTTTATTCCACACCCTCGTGTAAGACTCAACAATGAGGTACTCCATTATTCCCCGTATCAAAGACCGCATCTTGCCTCAAACCATCGTCTTCCAGAAATGAATATATTTGTGCAACACATAAAAAATATTGTAATTTTCAATATTTCACGTTAAAATAGATGAAATGAAGATCATAATATAAGAAATACAATGCACTAACCGTTCTTAAATATGTATATAGGGTGGATGAACCATTGAATCAATATTATACATAAAAACGAGTAAATTAACTTATTAAAATAAGCAAATCATTAAATCTTGATATTGTTCAATTCCTTGTTTCATATTCAAACAATTTATTACAAATTTTAATACAAATATTCATATACTTAATATTGTTCAGTCACTGGTGAAAGTATTCTTTCATTTAATTTAATTACTTACATTTTTCCAATTTTTACAAATTGAATTCTATACATTATAAAAAGGTGGAGACGTTAAAAAATCTAATTTTCATGTACCACATATTTATTAATATTATTATTATTTAAAACTTGACTTCAATAGTTAGAAAGGATCTTAAGTGTTCATTCATTGGCGCGTTTACTGTATTATAAAGTTTTTTGTCACACAAAATAAGGTCGACACCAACAATCAAAACACGCGTGATATTCCACTCATTGTTGCCGGCGACCCAATTGTTATAATTAGACTCCGGATGTTTATGCAAATGCATATTTTTTATAGAAAACAGATAGAGCATTATGACCTGGGCAGAAATATGTTTTATGATTAGAAAATTCTGAAAATATATTTTTTATTTTGCACTTTTTGCATAATGCATATGTTTTTATGTTTTATATTTAAAAACATATGCAATAACTTATTGCATGTGTTATGTGCCCTGCATATATCTATCGTGCTCATGTAAAATATCTTTCTCGACAAATTAATTTAGTCTATCAGGAAACTATCGCATCATAACTGTAGATTACTGTAGAATGTTGACAACGTAAACATACAGAGTGGCCCACATAACTCTTAACAGCTCAATATCTCGAAAATTATGCCATCGTTTTTAAGGTTCTTGATCTTAAATTCCATGAATCTGAAAGGCCTTTCTAGCTACATAAACGTGAAGTGGCCCCCCCTTTCCTTATAAGGGGGGGGGCGGGGTACCTTTATAATTTTAAATGGAACTCCCTATGAAATATTACATATTTAGATTCTGCCGGAAAAAATAAGTAAATTTTGTCTGAAACATTTTTTGTCAGATATTTCCATGATGAGATATAACAGTTTAAAGTTTCGACTTGTAGGTACTTACTTGAATCGCTCGGAAATTGCGTTATTGAATTATACGCGCTTGAGTCCTTTGCTTACTCGTGAAGAAACAAAAACAATAATATTTACAATTCTTGAGTTTGACTCAATTATCCATGAAAACGTTCTCAGTTTAGAGCTGTTATTCAAGCAGTAGCATTGCGATTATGGCTATTTTTGATACAGAAGTGAATATGTTATTAGTTTTAGGTGAATGCCAAAAAAATTATCGGCGTGCAGCAGTGTTGTTTTTTGAACGTTATGGGATCGAAAAATCTCATGTAACATTTTATAATTTAGAAAAGCGGCTTAGAAATGTGACCATATCTCGGTTTGTGAATTTAGCCCTACGAATATTACTACCGAATGGAAGTGAAGGAAGAATTCTTTTACTGGTCACAGATATATGATCAAGGCAGAAGTATGTACATCTTCACTTTCCACTAGTGAATAAGTTAATATCATCAACAAACAAGGTTTTTGTTAAAACACCGTTTCGTATTGAAACGTGCCGAAGAATATTAAAAGATACTCCTCTGCCACCGGAACCTATTTTAACTAAATAGGGTATGTGAATTGAAGCGGCATTATTTGATGCTGGATATTTGGAAAAAATGCTTGTCATTTACTGTAACTCGAATTACAATATGTCACAATAGTCGCAAAATCTATTGTTCATGTTCTATATCTTCCCTGCAAATTTGCATACTTCCCTGCATAAATCGCATATGTTTCTTACATATTTATCGTGCATAAACATCCGGATTCTAGTTATAATAGTTTCCGATTGGTGTATTCGTTACATGTCTAGCGTCTTTCAGTTAGTGTTTGGGTACGATATCTCACCTTACCTCGCTATTCCGTCATACCCTTCCTTCCCCTACATCCGAAAGCCTGGACAGTAAAAACGGTATGATTACTGGGCCGTGAAAGCCTCAAACATCTGAAGATCAATGGCTTCCAATTTTTCAACGATATTGTATGTGTGGTCTTTTACAAGAATATCCTGAGAATACTCTGTTTTGTTATGTAGTAGATCGCGCGATTTCTCTGAGTACATTTTTCTAGATCTGTAGAGGGGGTTAACCGTGACATAGAACTTGCGTGCCGATGGAAGGCATGGTCGTTTTCCTTTCAGGGGTCAAAGGGCGCGGCTTCCATTAGATACTTCACAGACTGCTCAAAGACTGAAATTATACCATTGATAGTGCAGAGTGTCTAACACCGTGAAACTTTCTTTGGCCGGCGAAAGCATAATGGGGAAAGTTAAATAATTAAACACGTATTTCACATGAATCGATCCGAGAACTTGAATCATCGGACATTTTATATTCTACGTTGCTGCTCGTTCGGTACGTCAAAGATTATATACAGGGTGTCCCACCTAACATGAGCACCTTCAATATCTCACTTGGTTTTGACGATACAAAGAAAAAATATAAGGGGAAAGTATTATTTGGTTAGAAGGAGCAAATACTAAGATAAACAAAATTTTGCTTAAGGTCGTTATTTTCTTTATTTCAGGGTCATCAATGTTTTATTTTTTTAATAGGACTACATATTTTCATCATCGTGGTGTAATAGTTGAATCAAGACCAATCCGATGACCTAAATAGTATGACTTTCATGTGAACTTAAGTACGATAAATCCACAAACATAAGGGAGTAGATTTAAATAATAAATAACTACGTTCGAGGGATTAGTTCAAAAATGTATCGAAGTTGATAGACATCATTTTAAACATTTGTTAAAATAATTTTCTGCGAATAAAAAGCAAGTGAGATACTTAAGGTGCTCACGGAAGGTGGGACAGCCTGTATAATGGGAATGTATTTGATGTAATTATAGAAGTTACATATTTCAGGTGAATCTTTATTCTTTCAAAGGCTCTGAAAAAATACTTGTCACAGTGTTGTAAAATTTAAACAACTTTTAGTGATTTCATCGAGAAAAGTCTTGGAAACACGAAAGTTTTAAAGTTTCCGCAACGTATTCAGTAGTGCTGTGAATTGAATTACGTGAACGTGCTTCATAAGTAGCGAACTTGAATACATATTGTAATTAGTTACTTGGTAACTGTAATATATTTCTCAGGCTTAGTAACAGATTGAATACTAGAATAAGAAATATGTATATGCGGGAATCGTTTGACTTTCCGCGAGATAGAAATCTTAATGTTGATGTCTGTAGCAGGAAGGTAAACGTGTCAGTAATAATTAATAGTAGTTAATAACATGTTTCATTAACGGTAGGTTTATAATTAGCATTTACAAAGAAATATTACGTGTAGTTATTATTAGACTGCGAATCTTCATCAATTAATAACTTATAAAAAATTATCAAAACCAAACTGACTGTGTATTTTGAATTCTCGATAGACTTAAAAAAATAGTTATTTTTAATGGAAATATAAATTTGTTTTGTACAAAGTATAACAAAGTTTTATTCATCTCAAGTGGAAATTTAATTATATGTACGTTTCATATATAGTATACACTATGCAGGGTGTCCCACGTGGAGTTGACACGTAATTTCAGCTTTATAAAAATTTGAGTTAGACAAAAGTTTAATTATATTTAAGTGTGCATAACTTTTTCTAATTAGATTTGCCTTATCTACAGTTCTTCCGAACATATGGATGTTACCTTTTGTTTTTTTAAATATTCTTCATTAGAACGCATCATGAAAAATCCATTGAATACAAGTATGTTATATAAAAGACAGAAATAACATAAAAAATCAATAAAAATTGTGTAACGTCGAGGATATTTGTACGTTTGAGCGTTCAATTGTCTTTGAAGCGAACGCCTTGACATACCGCGACATTGTACACCTTTTTTTACTTATTACACATCGTTTGTGTTTGTTTTGCGACATACTTATAGTTGTTCTTTTTGTCAGGATTCACTCCACGAAATATATTGAAAACTGCTGTAATTTCATTTAGAAAATCAAAGGTAACATCCATATTTTTGAAAGAAATGCAGTTAAAGAAACTCTGATACCCGAAAATTGTGCACACTAAATATATTTCAACTTTTATTAAGCACGATATTTTGTTAAGTTCAAAGGAAGTCCTGAAATTTCGTGGCGACACTTACTTGGGGCCACCTGTATAGTTAATAGTGAATTCACGGTAACCGTTTAGTTTTAATTAGGTACTTCTTACTCAAAAGGTCACCAATGAAAAGCACAAAAGTTTCGTTGAAAATGTATGTATACTTACCATAGGCTAAATATGATTAATTTAATTCTGATAGATAACAAAATAATTTTCCATGCGAGTAACTTGAATAGTTCAGTCGCTTCTTTCTGTTATTTGTTTTACCCCTGGCAAAAAGTATTTGAACGAGCGACCAAAATGTTTGATATAAATATTTTCCACCTACTGAATGTGAAAAGTGTTTTCACTTCTAGTAAGACGAACGGAAGTAAACAGTCATCTTTATTTAGGTAAAATGTTAATATGAAAATTGATATCGTTGTTTGTATACAAAGTACAGAATAACAGGATTAATGAGGGATCGACAGAAGTTTTCGATCTACTTTACCCGTTGAAGATTTCCCACAACTTCTATAATCATGCTTTTCGTTCGAAAGATTACAAATATTTTAATACTTTATGACATTACTTACGCAGCTTTTTTATTATAATTCTGATGTTTTGGTGAACATTTTATTATACTATATCTGGTAAAATTATGGAAACGTTTATTTCTTTCTTTGTTAATGTTGTTTTCTTTGAATAACGCCAACTATTCTATTCTGGTTTTTTAATACACGAAACAATATTTTCTATTTCAATGGATTGTCGATCGAATACTTTATGTCATGAACTGTAGCATCAGAACCTATAAAATGTATCGTGTCAACATTCTATTAATTGCGTTATCAATCTTTATATAAAATAGTAAATATTCCGACATTTGCAATAGGAATCGATGTATCTATCGAATCGTACAATATATTCCTGAGAATCTTTTAAAGCCAGGTTTTGGCGATGGAGGATGTTTCATGTCAAATAAACAGCACATCGATATGTAACAGCACAGCGCGCAAGATCTAAGTCACTGCTTAGAAACTAGGATTAGTTACCTAGGTAAGTGGAGTAGGTAGAACCTCCTAGTGTCACACTTAAGTGGTACGTAAATTAACACCTCTGTAGACACAAGCCGCCAAGCATGTTCTCGTCACTTATTATAAGGTTGCTCGAGTATTTAACGTCCTTATCAGGCAGCCCTTTGCATGCTCAGGATCTTAACAAATTCGTTTTCATCATATACGAAGAAATGTTTCCTGGGCACTTGATTTTTTTCTTGAGATTTTGAAATATCGCATTTTTCAAATTACCAAAGTTTTCGCGCCATTGTCTTCATTTGGTATTCCTCACACTCTTCTAGAAATTTCAGACTGTCAAGTGAAAGAAGATTCATTTGTTAAAGTGATTGTTCCCCGTTATCCGATTAAAAGTTCTGTATCTCAGAATCAGAATAACCCAAGTCTCATATTTTAATTTTACAATGTTAGCAACACTGATCGCACACGTTTCTTCTCAAAATTGATTACTTTTATGGCTACAAAATTGAAGTTTATTGTAATCTATTAAATAAATTTATTAAGTAAATTAACAGTGTACCTGAAGTATTTCAAACAATCCAATTTGTTTCCTACTTATTATGTAACTTAAATAGTTCTCTATGGCTTCAATAAAATATATCAATTCTGAAAAAAATGTACTATGGCTAGTCTGTCCTTGAGGTACAAAGTTCTACAATTTGTGTAACAAGTGGTCGTCGAAGCAAAATTATCCGACGACGAAACGTAATTATTTTTCTTAATCATGTTGCGACCTTCAAGTCTTCTTTGACCCAGCAGCGATTTTATCTTCACAACCTTACTGCAGTTCTCTGATTTCATGCAATTCAATTGTGCTCTTATCTCTTTAAGGACTTCTTTAAATTTAAGAAAAATACAAAATACTCGGGCCATATCAAAGTGCCCTTTTCATTTAACCTGACACTGATGAATTTCCATTCAGCTCTTATAACCAAAAATGACACCACAGCCCTCCGATCTCACGTTCACCCCAACTATCTAAACCTTCATCTTACTCCACGATTCAAATAAACAAGATTCTAGCTAGTTATTTCTGGCCCTGGATCTATTTAATCTTTTCAATCTCACTATGTTCCGATAATTTTATCTACCCCAAAGGTATTTTTATCATTTCCGGAACATTCCTGACTTTGAGAAAAAATACCGAATCTGAGGAGGACCATACCATAAGTAACACTGACTTGATACTATCGAACCGTTCAGCTCTTGTATTCAGACGATCTCATGATCGTTCCAATTACCTAAACCTTCTTATTACCAAACATTTAAGCGTATTCTTGCTAGCCAAATTTTGGCCCAGGATCGATATCATTCGTTTAACTACACTATGTTCTCCTACTTCATCCACCTGAACAGTGCTCTCATCACTTCAAGACCGTCTCTAAATATGAACGAAACAAAAAATCTTTTTAATTTCACATTAACGAACCGTTCAGCTCTCGTGATCAGAATTATTCCGAAACAGTCCTTCCCCAATATGACGTTGACCCCAATTATCTAAACCTTCTCGTTACCCAAACGATACAAACGCAGGGGGTCTCTATCTGTTCAGTTCGCGCTACCTTTTAAAAGTTTTGCGTACACCATCCAGCCACAGTCTCTGTGGATCGTCAGGTAGCTCCGGCGGATCAGGTGGAGAACCGAATAGGATAAGCGGCGAAGAGGATAGAGGCAGCCACGAGGAAGAAAAGGGGACCATCTCGAGGCCTGCCACTGTCATCGAGGCGCGGCGCGTTAAGCCAGTAGGCAGAGACCCCTAAGTCACCAGCAACAACGAACGTTCAGAGAGCTCAGTGATTACGAGGCTGATTGGCCGCCGCGAGATGAGACGGCGGCGTCCGTTCTGTCGACCGCAGCTCGTGACGGAACAAGCGCGCACAGGGCTTTTCTTATTTATTCGTGCTGTGCCCGGTGGCCACACTCTCTTCTTGGCCATGGCTACACGGGAAGAGACAGCAACCGGGATACGACTGCAACCAAATGCGGAACGCAGGGGACTCGCTACAAGTCGCTCGCGCGCGCGCAAGAGAGAGAGAGAGAGAGAGAGAGAGAGAGTAAGCAAGAAACCAGAGGACAGAAAGAAAGGAGGAATATACCCTTAAGCAACGTATATAATTTCATATCCTGGCGACCCGGTGTGCGCCGCGTAGGGATAGGCGCCACGCCCACCTGTGTGTCCCTTGGGCTGGCGCCCGTCGCATCTCCTCGAGATTCACCGACGGCTGGTTGAACCTTCTGCCGTGTACCCTGCCTTCTTCTTCCTCTTCTTCTTCTTCTCTCTCTTTCTCCTTTTATCCTTTTCCTTCCGCGATCCGTTTCTCGTCTCCTTCATACCCCTCCTCCCACTTCTACGGTTATCCAGCTATCTGTCCCCGACGTTTACTCGGTTTCGTGATTTTTTCCCATCTTCCACCTTCTTTTCCTACTCCGACTGCCACGCCGCTTCCACCGCCCTCGTCGCTGCCACCACGCTTTCTTCCGTCCTCCGCCTCTGTCAACTCCATTCCATCATGAGTTCAGAGCCTGAATCCGCTCAATTTCCGCGGCAGCGTCAGCGAATCTGCGAAACCGCAACGCGTGACGGACTAACTGCTTTTCGTTTGAGGCCTCAAAGTTAGCCGGTGTACAGCTCCTATGGGCGCGTCTTCACTGGCTTCCTCCTCTTCGCGTGTACCCGCGTCTCCCCCCTCTATGAGCGCGCACGTGGTTCTATTTCACGCGACTCGTGAAACGATGATTAGTGATCGGATTAATTACGGTATCAATACTATCGAACATGTAGGTGTAATGGATACAAGATCCCCCTCTATGAGCGCGCACGTGGTTCTATTTCACGCGACTCGTGAAACGATGATTAGTGATCGCAATAATTACGGTATCAATACTATCGAACATGTAGGTGTAATGGATACAAGAAAAACTATTTACCGTTTAACTGAAATTTTAACCTGGGGGTTTCAACTGGGTGTATTACAACGTTGATGGAAGTGGACTGTGTCTGAATAGCAAGTAACTCTGGACTGACACTGAGAGACTGTTCACAAAAATGCGGAAGTGTTGTGTCGAGTGTAATATTCGTCTTCGTGTCGCACGCCAAATTAATATTGTGCGACTGGTGATAAATTTATTTTAAAATAATTGACGACTCAGTGAAGGTATCATGTAAAATTTATTTTCTACTAGATATGGTTACGATTGACTGGTTTGATATCGAGTCTTTGGTCTAGTGTTCGCGGGTCGTGCGAATAACGCTATATATACGTTGTCGATACTCTCTCACTCTCACTCACTCTGCCTGTCCTGTAGGTCGCGAGCTGCCGGTAGATCGCTGGTTTGAAATTCTTACTGGGCCACTGGCCTTTTGTTATTTGGTGATCTCTCGGTCAGCTGTCGATATAAACAGTGCACTCACACAAGCAAGCATACCGGACACATACGCCTGAACCGATCGACTGACCTCCGAATTGTTTTCATTTTGGGTCTTTGACACGTCGCTCGGTCAACTGCGCCTACAAAACATATCTAAGGTTGCGGACGACAATTTTCGATATAATTATACGACGGAACAGAAGTATTAAAGGATTTTTAGGGCCAGAAGAGTGGAAAGCAAGATGGGGCATGTACAATATGATTAAGGCTGACATAGTGTTTAAGGTTCGATGTTATGCATATTTGGTTGTCTGGAAATGAAAGGTCGAATACGTGCTGCCATTGGTAGCCAACCTTACCGCGGGAACTTGGCCGGCAGACTCGCGCTGTGATTGGTCGGGGTTTTTCGTTAATATCTCGTTAACAAAGCCTCGGATAAAATTTCGGCTAAGGAAAAACTTGTTTCAAATCACCTCACGAGTCTCCCATTTCCGGGTCCGCCAACATTTTTGTTACACCCTGTATATTGGTTAGCGGAAATTAAAATTCGATGCACAACACTTATGTTATTATAAAAAGCGTTTTTTTTTTTAAAGAAGAGGGAAATCCTTTAAAGAATATTCTGCGATAAATCACATTCTCTTCGTACAAAGCAGGTATCTGAATAAGTATGGGCGGTAGTGTACTATCATTAGTAGACTCCGGATGTTCATGCAAATGCATATTTTTATAGGAAACAGATAAAACAATCGGACCTGGACAGACATTTTTTTGTCATAAGAAGCTTGTACAAATACATTTTTTATTTTACATTTTTTGCATAATGCATATGCTCTGTATATTCGTGTTTAAGAACGTATGCAATGTATTATTGGATATGTTATTGCATATGTTATTTCTCGGGAATATATGTATGTACATATTTCCTGATTGTATAGAATACTTACCTCGTTAAATTAATTCAGTTCATCGGTAAATTCTCGAATCATAACGATTGCTCTAATTCAAGGATACTGTCGGTAACGATAATATTGAATATAATACCAAACAAACTAAAAGCATACCAAAACAAGGTATTAAGTTGTTCGTCGAGCGTTAGGTATGGCAGTTTATATTTGGAATTCAGAAGGTTTAATACGATTTCATAAGTAATATCGAGAATTGTGTATAAGAACATAAAGTGTTTTTAGTGTCACTCAAAGTGTTTTCGAATATTATGAATGATGCCGAAAGTTAGGAAAAGTAGAGTAACTTTAAGGAAAAGTTGGATCGGAAATGATCCCAATTTCGTTATTGTTGAAGGCGACGAGAAAAGTATTTATTGCCAAATTTGCAATAAAAGTGTAAAATGTGAAAGAAAATCGCAATTAGTAAAAATAAAAAAAAATTATCTACTACTTAAAAAAAAAAAAATACAGCATTGCCTGAATTAATAAAAATTTCAAACATTTTAAGCAATACACTGGTAAAAGAACCCATGGCTATTCCAGAATACTGCTGAAGTAAACTCAATTACGCACCAATTACATCATGTGACGTAGAGCGGTCATTTTCCGCATACAAATTATATCAATTTAATTTTTTATTACAATCGAATTTACAGAAAATGCGTGTAACTTATTGTAATTCAAACTACAAAAAACCAGAATAATTGCAAAATGCATTGCAAGTATCTAATATTACATATTATATGTGTATATCTTTCGTGCGTAGCCGCATATTTTTCGTGCATAAATGTCATATGCTTTCTGCATATTTATCGTGCATAAACATCGAGAGTCTAATCATTAGAAAACACTTGTACCATTTTTCCTCTAGATATATGTCGATCTTACTTCTAGTTTTTTATATTTATCTCGTTTTTGGGGAAACTAAAATGCATATTGTACCGTTTTTTAAGACTGTATTTTATACGTTTCTTAAAGTTTGTTGCATCTTCACTTGCTCGGATGTTAGACCGAGGGTGATGAATAGACTGCGGATGTTTATGTAAATACAGATTTGGAAAAAATTACAGAATATGGAATCCATGAAAAAAATTGTTTACACTATGATTATATCCGGTTCTAAATAAAACGAAAATGTCATTGACACGTTGATTGCAGAAATTTTTTTCTATAGGGACAGTATCGTGACAAAAAATATTTGTTTATATCTTTATTACAAACGATACAAGCATCTAATCGTATTTACGTTACGTTAAATGTTTCTGTTTATAAATTGAATGTATCCTGGTGTAACTGTACATTTTACTGTACCGATTGTAGTAATTATACATCTTACTGTACCGAGCTTTAGATAATTGTGCTCGTTACGAATGCATAAAATTCGCAGTTTAGACAGGAAATCACAAAATCGTTGCTTATATTTCTTAAATGCCGTACGAACTACAGAATATTTCGAAAACTTCAGTTACTTTGTTCATTCAATCATTTGTGTTTCGTTTAAAAGGGCACAATATAATTATTCATTTAGGGCATAATAAAGTCTCAGTTAACGATTGACACTGAATAACACAATATACATCGTTAGCATTCACAATATAATAAATATTGTTCTTCTAATTATCTGCTTGTTCTTGAAGAATACTTGTCCATTCGTTGTATAAGTTGTAATGCTTGTCTTTATCAGAACAGAACTTTTTACCCGAACAGAGAGCAACGTGTACAGAGACGAGAAATATGAACAAATGGAAGGATCTTTACAAGTATCGTCTTGTAGACTAAAGGCACAGCCGTCTTGTAATAATAAAAGACGCAAAATATTAAGAGGGATAATTAACGGTACCTTACTGAACCAAGGAAAATGTTTTATGAGTGAATATTTAAAATAAAAAAGGACGTTTCGCCTACAAAGTGTCTTAGCGGTCTGACGAAAAGTAATTGTAATGGAAAACAAGTGGATAATAATTAATTTTGACGAATAATCTGAACCGAAATGTTAACTAATAACTGGCAAAAGAATGTTATTCATTAAATGGATCGATTTTATTCCATTTCTTAAGCTAACACATAGTGTCCAGTTTAAATAACACTTGCTACTTGATAAATGGCTCGAGTAATTCCAGAAAGATTGATATCAATTTTTTAATATTGAATAAATATGAAGACGCTAAATAATAAGTTCAATGAGATTATTTGTTTACTGTCAAAAATTAAAAGGGTCTAAGACTTTAAGCGCTTACAGCACTCACCAAGCGCTTATAGTACTTCCTTCCATTTTAATACAAGAAATAATTGGTTAGGTTTTCCTTCATTTCATGGGTTCACGTTCCAATAGCACGCATCTGCTATAATAAGGCAAAGTAATCAAGTCGATCAGTTAATTATTTTTTGAGTTATCATGCCATGCCAGTTTGCAAAACATGATTTCGAGTAAAACACGTTTAAAGTTCGAAAAGTATTATATTATATTTTGTGCATATTGGCTTCAACGTCGCGTACCACAATTCTGTTTAGGTATTTTAGAAAAGAAAAAACATTTTAACCCTTTAGCGGCCCAAAGGAAGGTCCTATTTTGGAATTTTTTTTAAAGGATGCAAAAAAGATATGATAAAAAAAAATGTCTGGTCTTATTTATTATAGATTCAAGTAAGAGAAAAAAATTTCTATTTCAATATTTGTGCAGCATGGCAAATTGTAGGTGGCGCAAATCGTGTCGATCTAAAATTGCACTGTACAAATGGTGCCCACGATACCTCGATATAGAGTAGTTCGAAATCAAAGTTTCAAAAAGATTACTCAACGTTATTTTAACATATATCGCACGACATATCATTACCTCGAAAATATAAAATAGCCACATTTGGTGTGAGTTTTGATAAAGACATGCAAAAAAAGGAGGAAATTTTACTTCTATTATTGTTATTAATACACGATTTTATGCTTCAACATTTTCAGTAGTAGCTCTTGCTATATCTGATTCAATTACAATAAGAATGCCACAAAAATTTTTAAAATGGGTCCATAACTTTTTACGTTATGATAAACACCGTTTGTATATTAACCTAAATGTATAATAAATAAAGGCCATGAAGTTTTTTTTACCATATCATCTTTGCTTTTTTTTAAACAAATTTCCTAAATGCCACCATTTTCTTCCGGTCGCTAAAAAGGAAAAAAGCCTCAAGACGATAATGATTAGACTGCGGATTTTGATGTAAAATGACATTTTATGAAGTAACTTATTAAGATAGAAGCAAATGTACGAACTTCTTTTCTCTCTTAAGTATCTTATTGGGTTCAGAATAAACCAGAAAACCCGTTGTATCCGATGTAAGTTTTATCCTTTATTGGATTTCGCAGAGCCCTATAGGCTATAAATGCATAAAATCCGCAGTCTGATAATGATACTGAAAAATGCGGAGACAGAATTTTCGATTTTTTTTTGTTCCACTGTCACACTGATCTGACATCGTGAGCGGTTAAACCGAAGATCAACGTGTTGTGATGTTGTTTCACGAGTCTGTATTAATTTACCTGCAAGTAAAAGACGTGTGTATCCGCGGCACGGATGGGACGAAAAAGAAACCAATAGAAAGTGGATTAACGCATCGATATGTAGTTTACAGAAATTGTGCCATTCGTCTCGCCGTTGATTGCGTCCTCACGTACAGCTCGAATTGGCCGAACAAAATTGCCCCGCGGTGGGCAAAAAGAGGATAAAAAAAAAAGCAAATCCGGACAAGGCTGTAAAACACGAGAACGACGAGAAAAACAAAGAAACAGGACGGATCGGAACGGATGAAAAGGGGGCGAGTCGAGGAGTGTGTGTGTGTGCGTGTGCCGGCCGCAGCGTCGATTGAGCGAGATTTGCAAATGGGTAGACCGCAGCATGCATGAAGTTATTTACGTAGCGTAATCCCGTACACGCATCCCGGGCAAATTACTTTCGCGTCATTATAATATCGAACGGTAACATACGCAAAGCCATCTGAGTCGGAATGATCTGGATACTTCAAGCGCACTATACGACAGCATTAAACGTTATTATGGTGGACCTCCCTCGCAAACCGGCCCCTAAGGGACCGGATCTAAAGTCGGATAAACGAATGACCCAGGTCGATCCGCGACAGCACACGAAACACCGTTCATAAGGTGTAAATTAAACGAAACAAATATAGCAATCTGCCACAGAAATTTTGTCCGCCAGTATTTCAGAAGGTACAAAATGAATGTCGCCGAAATCCTAAGGCACTGATCGCAGACATTTTCATTTGAAAATGATAAAATCCAAGCGACAAGCGTAATGCTTCTTTACCAAATGAAATTGTTATGTAATGTGTATCATAGAACGGTGCTGCATTTTTGGAGAAACCTAATATCGTTTTTAATTGTGAAAACTCAAAAAGTATTTGATACGTAGTTTGAATGGTATTAAGTGGTCAGTATCCTGGAGGTGTTGTTTGTTACTCAAAGTTTTCATGGTCGTAGATGTTTTTTTTTTCAAATAACTACATATTTTTTTCTATTGCGTATGATATGTACTATGATATGATCTTGAAAAAGGATGTAGATACTTGAAAAATTCATCGATGACCTTGAAAACTTCGAGAAAAGAACAACGCCTGGAGGATACTGCCCACTTAGTAGCTTAGTACCACTCAAATTACGTGTAAAATATTTTTTTGCATCTTCGCAATTAAAAAAAATATTCGGGGGCGCACTTAAATGAGACAGCCTGTACAGGATCTTGCTAAAAATGTGGGACACATTCACAGAGTGGATTCTACGTGCCATACCAAGATGGAAATCAAGAATGCGAGATTGCATTCAAGGCTTCTTATCGAGGTACTAATTGTTGTAAATACAGCGAAATACGGGTAAAATACATCCGATGCGGTGAGTTTACTATTTGAGAGGCGGGTTCTTCAACTGTTTCACAAGGGTTTCATTCGTTTTATTTTTATTTCATTCATTACTTTCCATAGGTCATCGCTCGAGCCCGTGCATTAGCTGGGAATCGGCTACTCATGTTTTGTAACCTATCGCGCCAGACCTATTTCACGTTAATGTTAATTGAGTCTAGATCTCTGAGTCCAAGGTCATTTCAAGGTTATAGTATTCTATGTTGTCGAACAGTACGTGGCGCCATTTAAAAGAGAAACATCGACAATCTTCAAATAACCTTGAAAATAAAATGAAACAAAAACTTTGTTTGTATCCACCGTCTCTGCCCCCTTGAATAATACAACTTTCGTTCTGGACATATTCTCCTATCTTCAATCCTCAAGAGAGATATTTACAGGTGGATCTGTTTCTCGTGACTAACCTTCTACACTGGGGCGAGACCGCCGCCATAAAAAACTGTCTGATAATTCGTATAAAATTCAAATTATTCGTTAACTCCTTACGAACCAATGGTGCGTCAATGTGACATTTCATTTGCAGTTCTTTTTTTCAGTCAATCGGCATCATTGAATTCTGTTGTTTTTGTAAACATTGTGGTTATGATTGAGAATTCCGAGGATGCGCTTAATAATTTTTACGTCACTATTTCTTCTTCTACCTAGGTACATATAATTTTGTAAAGAATGAAATATCCCATGTCTACGAATCATATTCTTCCACTGCTTGGTCCTTAAATGGGTTAATCAACGTTTCGCTGTGTCTAGCGTCGCACAGTGGGGTATTTGACCAGAACAGCTGGCCAAAATTTATCTTTGTTCAACATGAATGAAACTTTGTGTCTATGTTCCTAAGAATGAATAAAAGTAAACTGCTGTTTTGTTTTTCGAAAACAGCAGTATTTAGCAACAAATTGTGGCTTGAAAGTCAACAATTTTTGTACTCGAAGAAAATGCCAAGAAACCTATATTAAGAAAGTGATTTATTACAAGTGTCGTGTTAAGGAAGTGCAATTAGAACATATGTAGGATATAGAGGAAGGTATGTAGAGTAATTTGTCACCTTGTTTCCTTTATTTTTTTGTGTGGTTTTGATAAAATAACAATTTGAAGGTAGTGTTTTTTTTTTGGTGAAATCAAGTATAAAACATTGAATTAATTTTTCGCACCCCAAAGCACTCCTTTACTTTTGATATATTTTTATCCTTGGACATTGCTTTATATATTTCTTGAAAAATTAGGTGCTAAGAGGTGCTAGAACTACAGTTCTGTTCAAAAGTATCTCTTCACTTGTGCACTGGTGAAAAATTATTGAGATTTAATGTTTCGTAACTTTGTTAATATTCCTCAGAATTTGTTTAAACGAAGGGCAAATGAAAGATTGAACCTTCTACTTTTTTATTTCTTCGTTTGATTTTATTTAACTCGGTGCCCAAGAGGTAAAATCTTCCCTTATAAAGAGGGCTTTCAAATTATAAAATTTTGTTCATATTTGAGAACGGATGTTCCTCATAGACAACAGTGTTCGGAATTTTCCATGTATTTCAGAAATCATGATTCTTTGCCTTCCAAACAAGCCAAACTGCATCCAAAACGGATGTTTTTTAACGAAGTTATAGTCATTTACAGAAACGCAGACCATTGAACGATGCCATGCACGAAATGCATGAAACCATAAAGAGGCAGGCGTTTCTGCAAATGGCCATAACATCGTTAAAAAACATTCGTTTTGGATGCAATTTAGTTTGTTATGAAAGCAAAGTATCATACGATAGGTGTATATTGTATGGTTGATCTAATGATGAGTTCATTGAGGTGTGGATGATAGATCGATGAAGGACAGATATATCATAAGCAAGAAATACTGTCCGATGAAAAATCTTGCACAGCATTTTCTGACGAAAATTAATTCTATTATATATTGCAAATAAAAAATATTCTTAAAATATATATTATTTTATATATTATATACCATAAATCAGAATGTTTATGATCGTAGATTCAATCGATCCGCGTGCATCCATCGCTGTCAGTTGATTGTTAACTTATTAAGTAAATTTCGTCTGTCAATTCCTGACGATTGAAGTTTTTAGTATGTTATTAATTTTATTATGACTAGGGTTCATTGATGACCTTCTATTATATGTATATATTTTACCATATGTATATGTACACATATCTTACCGTACACAAAACATTTGAAAAATATAGGTTTACTTTAAAAGGCTGTATCTTTGTTAAACAAAGGAGTTCTTCGATGAGGTTTAGTTTATTCTAAAGACAAACGATCATACTTTCCGGTGGTATATATCAAAATTGCAAGAAAATATAGTTTGCACTCCGTAGCACTTGACGAATATCAAGGAAAAGTACAGTTTGGCACACTCCTATTGAAGGGTGAATTTTACCCTTTAGACAACCAGTTTGATAAAATTTATTTGAAGAACCAAAAACTAGAAAGTTCAAACTTTGAAATGGTTGTTGTTTCATCAACTATGGATGAATAGTAACAATGTTATGAGATTTTTAAGATTGAGTAACTTTTAAAATAGTTTTGGCCAGCTTTGCGGGTAAAATATCCCACTGTGCAACGTTTCGCTGTGTCTAGCGTCGTTTCCTCGAGCAACTAGGGAATAAACGTGCCCAAAACGATCGCGTATATGAACGTGGGCAGGAAAAAACATGCAGGTGCAGATGATCGTGAGGATCGACGGGAAGGGTGGGGGGGGGGGAATGGAAGGACAAGAGCACAGGGTAGCCAACACCCGATGACGGGACTTTTGCGAACCTTGGCCGGATCGGGGGAGTGGGAAGGGGAAAGAAAACTGAACCGTCCGTCGAGTCGGTAGAGATACCAGAGCACACACGACGAGGAAGATTATTGTGTGCCGCATGAGGATAGGCCATGACCCTGGGCGGCCACGAAGATCGGTACCACGGCAGCAGCCTTCGGCCGACCGCCACCATCCACCATTCCGTACATCTCTACACACGTGCAAACGCACACGTTCGCCGTTTCACGAGCATCGATCCGCGACCGGCCGACGTGCACTCGAGAGAGCACGCGGGGCTCCGTGAGAGAACGTGGAAACACAATGGTACCGTCACGGAGAGTTCTTAATCGCTCTTGATCCACACTGGTGGTACCCCGATAGCGGAGCAGAGGGTTAACCCCACGCCGCGGATTTGAGGGGTCATGCTCAATCACAAATTTTCAAAAAATCAATTTTTCACTTTCTACATTTTCTTTAAGTACAACATCTCGAGAATATTCTGTGCAAGTTTCAAGTTAATCCGATTAGAAATGACAGAGTTACAGGCGTTAAAAAATGAACATTTTATATAAGTGTAAGCTTGATTTGAAACTTTAAACGCGTTTTTCTCGAAACTACATTTTTCATATCGGCGATCAATATTTCTCGAAAACTAGTGTGTCAATTTACATGAAGCCTTTTGCGCCTTATTTCAACTTAGAAAAACTTGTCCTTGAACGAAGGATTCTTTTGTTCGATCCATACTTTTTTTTTAATTGACCAAAAACGAGTGATTTTTTAGGTGAAAATTGCACTTTTTCAGGAAAACGTCTGCTATTTTGTTCCTAATCAATATTTCGAAAACGTTCAAGGACAAGATTGGTTCTTCCATTACATAAATCTTACTGAATTTTTAATTTCAGATGAACCGTTACGAAGTTACAGTGATCACGGCAGACCACTTTTTGTGAAGAGACATTCGGGAGATT
This sequence comes from Dufourea novaeangliae, assembly GCF_001272555.1. Taxonomy (NCBI): domain Eukaryota; kingdom Metazoa; phylum Arthropoda; class Insecta; order Hymenoptera; family Halictidae; genus Dufourea; species Dufourea novaeangliae. Next base: position 746,147 of record NW_015374021.1, on the reverse strand, counting down.
GCTCACCATTTATTTACTAATAAAAAAATTACCTTATAATCTAGAAACTGCAATCTTTGAAACCCAAACAGATTTTTTGAAAAAGGTCTTATAGTGTTCGAGAAAATAATTCCTAAAGAACACTCTTTTTTGGGCCTCCTGACTGAGCATGACCCTTTAAAACCCTTTTCCCATTTGGCGACCGGAAAGAAATGGTGACAATTAGGAAATTTTTGTTAAGGAAAAGAAGAAAGATATAGTGAAAAAGCTTCGTGGCTTTTATTTATTATACATTCAGGTAAATAAAAAAAATTTTTGTTTCAATATTCCAGCATTGTAGGTGGCGTCAATTGTTGATCCGAAATTGCAATGTTATGTAAAAGGTGCCCATCATAACGTAAAAAGTTATTAACCGATTTAAAATTCTTGGAGCTTTCTTTTTGAAATTGAATCAGCTGTCGCATGATATGTTAATGAAAATTTTGAAGCATAAATTCTCTTGTTATCCACAATAACATATGTGTAAAATTTCCTCCTTTTTTGCATGTCTTTGTTAAAACTCAGACCAAATGCGGTTATTTTATCTTTTCGACTACTCGATAGATCGTGCGATAGACATTCGAGTAACATTCAATAATCTTTCTGAAATTTTGATTTCGGACTACTCTACATCGAAATATCGTGGGCACCGTTTATACAGTGCAATTTTGGATCAACTCGATTTGCGCCACCTACAATTTGCCACGTTGCACGGATATTAAAATAACAAATTTTTTTATTTACTGGAATGTATAATAATTAAAGGCCAGGAAATATTTTTATCATATCTTCTTTACATTATTTAAATAAAATTCCTCAAAATCACCTTCATTTCGGGCCGTTAAAGGGGAAAGGGGCCTTAAATTTAACCGGACCCCCTCGCTCGCCGGTTTATATGTTACGTTTTGATTCTGTTTATTAAAGATCCCCTCCCGCCGCTCCCAGCTCGTGTCCGATGCAGCGTAAAGAGAGGAAAGCCGGTTTTATTGTTCCATAGAAAGCGGATACTCGTCCTCGGTAAAAGTTTTGACGGCTGCAGCGCGCGCGTCGCTATGGTTTAATAAATGCGGGAATTATTTATACCTTTGGACGTTGGGTATGGTGGGCCGTTAAGTGATTAATTTTACGGTAGAACCGCTGATTATTCGAATGTCGATCGTTGGATACGTCAATCGTCCCGAAATACCGATTATCGGAACAGAGAAAGTGTCAGGAATATTTTCTGAAGAAATTAATTTGGAGGAAGCTCGGGACGATATACATACTAATATACTAGTATATCATTCGTTACTCTTAAGGGGTTATTCTAGTGTAGACGTCCGTTTTCAATGTGACATTTGGAATTTTTTTTTACAAAGAAACTATAACACTTTTAGTATCTTTATACATATTTCAAGAACACTTATGATTATTTATGTCGAGAAAAAATATAAATTGGTGATACTGCATGCCGTCGTACATAACCACTTATAAAACAATGGTATCCGTGATTCCGACCGTTCTGCCTATCTGAAATGAAAAAACCAAGAAAATTCTTAATTAGGGTGAGTTTGGCTATAGCAGGTACCAGAACAACAGAAAAAAGTTAATACTTAAAGAAATGGTAGATCTTTGAAATTTGACTGTCGATTTTTTCATGGTTTTTTAACTTTTGGAGGCCCAAAGAAATAGAAGAAAGAATTATTGTCAATTGATTCTGGTACATTACAGAAAGAAATCCAAATGTCAAAATTAAAACGAGTGTCGACATTAGAAGAGCCTTTTAAGCGAGCTTAATATATATTTTCAATATTTTTAAATAGTATATTATAATATTAAACATTCAAAAATATTACATTACAATTTTAAAATGTAAAACCTTCACTTGTGTAAGAAATTAGGACGATAAAGTAACATTTATTTGAACTTTTGTAAAAATACTTATCTACTCTTCTGCTCTATAGCAAGAAAATAAAGGTATAAAACAAGAAGGGACATACAACGTGTGTTGTATGCTCGACGAGGCTCTGTGTCGAGCAGCAAGTTTCAGTCTGATGAGATTGCAATGTCAACATAGAAAATTATTACGAATTCCAGAAATTCTCTTCGAAGCCACGTAGGTAAGATATAAATTATATTTTCTGATCATTAAAAACTATATATAGTGATGAAAACATCTACAGAAGCACTATAAAGAAACCATTTCGAATAAAAACCCTTTTAGTATACAGTTCAAAGTAACTTTTATATTTTAATTGTCTTTCGATAAATGAAAATAACATGTTACAGTTATCTTTTCTTAAGACCTCTAAAGAAGAATGGAAAAAGGATTGTTCGGAAATATTCAATAGTATTTAGAATATTTAAATTTCATTTTGGGGGTCGACCGCGACTCCACAGTGCCACATATGCTGGAAAAACACAACAGTGTCGTTCTAGGCCTAATCACTTAAATCACGTCCAGTTTGAATCTATTGTACGGTACAGCACGCGTCTCGTGAACTTTTAATGTATATCACCGTCAAACCTAAATAATATCCTTTACACAAGGCCGGATATGCGGAAGACGGTCGTCGAATAATCATTTGTCCGCCGTCTTTTTGACGATCCAGGAAACAACCACGGCCAACGAGACAACCTGCACGGTGGTGCGTTTAAGATACATTTCACTTGACATTAATCCCTTGCTTTACGATTCTGTTGACACCTGCACTCTCAAGAATTACATTATCGTAAGGAAAAAGCCTAAAATGCTATTCTTCGTCTTTGTGACAACAATCGAAATGTGCAATTTTTTCGTGGTCACAAAGTCTAAAGTGCTAGTCTTCATAAGACGAATGATACGTGCTACTTTTCGTAACACATATCGAAGTCATGACATTTCGTGGTGGTGACAATAAAAGTCGTGAATTACTATCACTCGAAAACGTACCTATATGTAGGTAGGGATAAACTGATATCGTCAGGTATCGATACTTTTACTCATAATTTGTAACGAACAAAAGTATCGATATGTACTTAGAATCGCATCAAAAGTATCAATACCTACTTGTATCGAAGAAAAATCAGTACAGTGTTCTTGTTTTATTCATATAGTAGGTATATTCTAACCGAGGTAATTGAGCAGAATTTTATTTGAATAATACATAGTGGAGGCTGCAGTATCTAAGGGCGTCATTCTGAGCTTTAAACAGTTAATGAGATGAAATAATTGTTGCCAAATGTCGATTCATTTAGGAAAAAGTATTTATTTTGTTATAAAAATTAGAATTTCCACTTTTAAACGATTAAAAATGACGACATGCTTTTTTTTATCTTTTATTCGTTATTCGAATCTTTTTATCTAGAGAATGAATTTGTGCATCTCTGATTTTAACGAAGATAGATTTCATTAATGAAAATTTCTTAACGAAGACATATTTTATTAACGAATATTTATTATCGAAGACATTTTATTAACCCGTCCACTGCATCTATTTGGTACCTTCTACAAAAATTGTATTTACATAAAATTAAGAAACAATACTAAATATTTTTATCCTTTAATTTTTTTTATAAACAATGTGTTCACGATAAATAACGGCACTAGTAGTCACAGTAACACCGTCTCTCTAATGTTCGGATGACATTTAAAGAAGGTTCATACTGCGAATCGTAAAGAAATGTTCCAGATATTGTCACTAGAGTGATAAATTGGCCGTCCATTGTAGTGAACAAACACAGTTAACGAGTTAACATACATTTATTAACAAACTAATACAGCTGGACGACAACCACCTCCACATTCATTAGCTTTCGTATTGATTACTCGCTCCATTCGATACGAGTACTTTTACGTATTTACTTTTATCGGTTCATCCCTACCTATAGGACGAGCCTCGTCTGTCGCACAGACTTCGTCAAGCGATCACCGTGTATCACTGAAGTTTCGAGCGAACAAGAGGGGAACGTGAAGGTAAATCGAGCCGTGGTCCTCGCCGGCCCCCGACACAGGCGTCATGAGAGCGAGCAAACACAATGCCCGTCACGGATTTCTTAATCGTTCTCGATCTATCTGTACCGTAATATCAGCGCTGGTGGTACACGTGCATTACATATGTATGTATCCTTATGTGGGACCACGTACGTGTTGGTGTTATATATATCTATATATATACATATATGTATATGTATACAATATATCCTGTATGGATTCTTGCCGTACCCTACAGCTTACCCCCTCGTTCCACGGGTCAATGGCTCTGCGCCTCGACTCTGCTCCGATCTGCTTCGCTCCGCTCTGCTTCGTAGCATCTCTTTCCACCTCTCTTCCCCCTTCTCCGATGGTACCACATCCTCCTCCATCGCCACCTCCGCGAGAAGCATCGTCTCCTCCCCACATACGTGGCCCCGACCGAACTTCGTTCGTTCGTTCGTCCGTTCGTTCGTGTTACTCTTGGCGAGAGCACCCTGCCGTTTCGGAGACTTCAATGCGCGACAGCTCCTCTTTCCTCGACTGTTCTATCTCTCTCTGTTCCTCTCCTAGCGCCTCTTCGCTTTCACATCGCTCCCCACCAAACCACCTTTTTCGCCTACTCTCTTTCGTCCCGGCTCGCCCGTTCCTTCCCCTTCTTCGCGGCGAACAGTATTTCCCTGGACAACAGGTATTTTCCCCCGTCTGTTGGCCCGCGTTTTCTCGTTTACACCCGCGAATTTTTTCAGTGCCAACCCTTTTTGCCCTCGACAGACGGCTCTTATGTCTGCGTGTTAGGTTGCCGCGTGTATTCTGTTCGTTAATCTTCTTTTTTCTTTTTCGAAGACTGAAAGATTGGGTTTAATGCACGCTGTGAAATTGACCGTGCAGATACTATTCAGAGAGGGTAAAGTCTAGCTGATAAGTACAGCGAACTGTTTTTCATGAAATTAAATGAATTAATTGGGGAACTTCATAGAGTTCTTAAGGGGTCATGCTCAGTCAGGAGGCCGAAAAAAGAGTGTTCTTTAGGAATTATTTTCTCGAAAACTATAAGACCTTTTTCAAAAAACGTATTTGTGTTTCAAAGATTGTAGTTTCTAGATTATAAGGCAATTTTTTTATTTAAAAACATTTATTAGTAAATAAATGGTGAGCGATCTCCCGGATGTCTCTTCACAGAAAGTGGTCTGTCGTGATTACTGTAACTTCTTAACGGTTCATCTGAAATTAAAAATTCAGTAAGATTTATATAATGGAAGAACCAATCTTGTCCTTGAACGTGGGATTTTTCGAAATATTGATTAGGAACAAAATAGCGAACGTTTTCTTTTTAATTGGATTACCTTAAAACTTGCACAGAATATTCTCGAGATGTTGTACTTAAAGAAAATGTAGAAAGTGAAAAGTCGATTTTTTGAACATTTCTGACTGAGCATGACCCCTTAAGAGGAGAATTATGATCCATAATTTGCAATTTATGTCGCGCAATTTGTATTTTTTTAGTACCATTACTTTTCATTTTTCTCGCTTTTGCGTGAAACTATTATTCTTTTGGTTGAAAAAGACTACAGCATCTGTTGAAAAATCTAACTCAAACCTGGATTGAATGAATTGTTTGTGTTCGATGTTTTTGTTTGTTCCGATACAGAATATCCCTGCAATCTAACTGAATAATCGTCTAACTATGAAAAGCCTGAAAAATAAGGAAATTTGTATGCTTTTTGAATTTATAATTAGGAAAACTGATTTGGATCATTTGTATGTATGAATTATAATTCTTTGGTTTTGAGATTGTTTATAAACGTTTTTCTATAATTATTTTCACACTTCTAGACTAAATACAAGTTATTTGACTCAATTTCATTCTCTGCTACTTTTATTATGTTTTGTTGATTATTTCGACTATATTTCGGGGGTTTGGTAAGGATTTATTAAAAGCACATTCCATTGATGACCAAACTGTAGAGTCATCTTGAAGAAGTTGTTGGAATCAACTTCGTTAATTTCTCAGTTCCTTTTACGGCTAAGTTAATGCCTAATCTGAGGCAGTCTGTAGTTAACGATACTAAAGCTGTAACTGTGTACTCCTTTTCATTTCTTTTGCCTGAAATAGCCAGGTATAATAAATAGCGACCATTAATGATGGACGTAAAATTAAATACACGTGCGTGATTTTTACAAAGAAAATATGAGTATTTATTGACAGCATATTATCTTATGAAAATGTCAGTGAAACTAGTAGAATAGTGTCCAGTAATTAATACATTACAAATAATCATCGAAGAAAACCTCATTGTTTTAATATAAAAACTTATTACATTTTACTTGAATCCGGTATAGAATTAACAAAATTATAATGCATACAATTTTTTAACATTTAAACGGTACATATTTACTATACGTGCTACTTAAGACGGGATATACTTCGAACAAGAATATAATTCGCCAAAAGAAGGGAAACTTTTTAACTTTCTTTGATTATCGAAGAAAAATCGAGACATAATATCAATACGATTATGTGTATAATTATGTGTGTTACTTCGCTTAATTTTACGTGCTAATGTGACGGATATATCGTACGGATGTTTGGAAATAATTTTCGATTAACTATGGAACGATACCGATGGCAGTCGAAGACGTCTCATAGAAAACTTTGGCACGAGAGGCAGTGAACTTCGACGAATTGGAGCACGGATATTATTGCATGCACATCCGGAGCATAGGCTTCTTTGAAATGAGTAACAACCTGTGTATACGGTGTAGTTTGCAAAAACGTAATTGGCTGGAACTGAAGCTGTGATTATTTGAGTAGAATTTCACGGAATGGAGCTAAATGGGTTTGAGGAACAAACAATTTGCGCTGGCCAGCACCACCTGAATGCTCATAAAGTAAGTACAAAGTATCGGTGGATGTTTGTTCTTTGCCGGACCGATGCAATCATCGTCCCTCATTCTTGGTCCTCTCCCCGCTGGTTCCTTCGTTTCTGAACAAACTTCGTGTTTCTGAAACATTCAGACGTGTACACGAATTCTCATGAATTTATTTAACAAATCATTGTCACAAGTAGACTTCAGATTTTATGCATTATACATAAATATTTAGAACACAATACAGTAAAAAGTTGCGTAATGATTAGTATAAATTTTACGTCACTTTGGGTATAATGAAACCTTTAATAAAGGAAACAAGTCTTTGTTATAATTGCAATTCAATACATGAATAAATAGAAATCCGAATTTGCATAAAGATCTAAAGTGTAGTTATAATTATACGTTTAATTTTGAGCATTTATTCACAATGTCGAAGAAACAACACCATACATTCCAAAATGTTATTTTGTTAATTACATTATACTTTCTATACACTCATTAGTACAGCGATGCAAAGCATTTATTAATAAATAAACAGTATTACATAAATTCTGTGCAAGAATGTGAACAGTAATTAAAAGGAAAAGATATATATTTCCCTTGGAATCTTTCAAGTCTACTGTTCAGTGTTGTAATGGATTGCAGTCCGTTGATTATTGTTGCATGTACAAATACTGTATTTCTATAAAAAAAAACAACAAATTTCAAATTTACTTTTACACGAACATAATATTTTAAATGGCATGAATATTACACACAGCACGAGAGAGAATTTCCCAAAACAGACCTCTGACACGAATATGAAAATTTAGCTTCCATTTTATCTATACACATAGACAAATAATTACTGTGAATCGTTTCATTGATCGATACGTCAAAGTGAACGTAAAGAAGACCTGCGTTTATAAACGAAACGAGTGCTCGATTTTCTAGAATAAACATCGAATAAAATTAATTATACCAATTAATAAGCTTAAGGTATACGCTAGTTATTTACAAAAGAATCAACAATTATCCTCTTTCATCATGTCCCCTGGTACCATGTTCCTCTGTATAATGGACGGTTCGACGTCTCAAAGGTTGCCTCGAACGGTATTTTTTATTTATTACGTGTAACCACAATCCAGGACGGATATCAAAGTGACCACAAAGCCAATAAAATCCATCTTTGATATAGACATGTACTGCCTTTCGACGTCTCTTTGATTGGTTATAGGAACAAAGTACGGAGCGATGCTTTTATTCCATCGTACTCGATATTTACATCGACAAGGCAAGGACGATAAATCGAAATATTAATATCCTTTAGAATAATCGCTAGCGTAGCAGCATGAAAAAAAAAGAAAGAAATGGAGCTCAACTAGATATATCGTATTAGTAGGATGAATTATGAAACTAGTAAACTAGTAATCGATCGGAACGCGGCACTTTCGTTTTATCATCCCGCGTGATCCTTATCCATGCAAATGCTTTCGATTTTTCCACATTCCTTAATAAAGTTTATTCATGTATCGATAAATAATCGTGTACACAAGTGGCAGTCGTGTCATAAAAAGAAAAAAAAAACAAAAGTGTATCCTGACCTATATAACGCATCCAATAGTTAAGTATTCCGTGTTCAGCCGGCGCGAGGCGATTTCCAATCGTCTTCTTGGAAAGGAGAGGAATAAGGAAGCCCCGTGAAAAATTCACTCCACTTAAGTTGATCGCGCATAAATATGCTGAACTTTAGCTGGAAACCACTAGCATGCTAGGATGATTAAGACACGAACTTGCCGGGTTCGCGACGTTCGAATCATCGTCGTTCGACGACCCCCAGCACAACACCGTCATTGTCTCTAGCCCGACAATCCGCACGCAAAAAACCCATAAAATTGCGACACATGTAACCGGCGAAACTTAGGAAACAACGGGTTCGACACAGTTTATCGTGGTTACGGCCTGATCTTTTCCACGGAGGAACGTAAATACATATACGTGTCTCTACGAATTTTTCAGTGATTATGATTGATATGATACTATAGTATGAAACTCAATGGATTAAAAGGTTGCATACATTTTCGTGAAGTTTTCATAGTATTTGGAACCTGATAGAATCCTTAACCCGTTAAGTCTCGAGCAGTGAAAGAAGCCGATTTATGAACACATATATGTGTTATATATTATATACAATTATTTATTACTCGTGAAAGTGTACAAACAAGAATATAAATTACATCAAAAAATTTTTGGATCCGTACTTTTCGTGTAACAAAATCTTGAGTTTATACAACTTTGGGCAATTTTATATCGAGAAACGTAAATACAATAACGTATATATTAATTTGTCGAAATATAAAAAATGTATTGTAATATTAGAAACCATGTTATAGAAGCTTACTATATGAGAAAGGTTTACCAAGAAATTTCTATGATTTAAGAAAAAATGGGTTTGTCACAGTGCTATAAACACTTAAAATTTCTTTAAATTTCAAAACATCGTTGTATTTAAGTGTAAGAAAAAATAGTACAAATCTATGAAATCCTGTTTCGTAACTACAACATGAAAAACAGAATTCATTAAATGTAAATTCACTGAACAAAAATTCCTAGTAAAATGTTGCGTTAAAGCAACGTTCAGTCCTAATTAGTTATAAGATAAATGTAATTGGCAGAGTAAATCAATCAGTATCCGCGAATAACGACCTACATATAATTTCACCTTGTTAATCCCTCAATCGGATTGACAATTTTCCCAACATAGGTCCCCAAATGTGAAGATATTTCATGGATATCCCACAGTGGTTCAGAATCGTAATTCAGTAGCACAAGCAATAAAAAATTATGGAACTTATAAATTGTATTCAAATAAAAATAGTTAAATGCAGAAACTTTTTTCGATTTTAGACATCACCTTCGGTGACATCATCATTAATTGACAATGTTGTCATCATTATGAAACTTGGAATTTCTAGGTAATTTTTTTTTCCATTTTTCACTGAGATTGAAGATACAACACGGTCTGAGGGGGTCAACAATACATCGATCAAATCTTCCATGGTTAATAATAAGTTGGCGTTAGTTTTCTGGATGATAAAAGATATGTTTCGTTTCACCATTCAAGCTGGCACATTTTTATTCTGGACCACTGTGGCCATCGTATCTAATCCCGCGGCCAGAAATCGTATGTGTACACCGAATCCTTGGCCAACAAAGACAGAGGTCCACACCATCCATCCATGGTCCATGAGTGTCCATGGGCCGTTGCCTTCTGCGTCCCCTCCCCCCTGCCCCCCTGGCCACAATTCCCTCGCCGCGCCACGGAAACAAGAAACAAACTGTAGCATCGGTACGGTGAAGGCTTCCACTTGTGGGAACCATCGTGCACCATACCGTGCTCTCTGGACCACGAAGTGAAAGGTCTGACTCAGAGAGTTAACTGACTGACTTGCAGTGTATTTGAAGTGTACGTACGGGGGGGTCCGGCCACGGCGCAAGGTGATGTATCCCTGCGCGCGAGCGCGCGACGAGGATAGGTCCTCCACACACACGGCAAGAAGAACCGGCCACGCACATGAACACGCGAAGAGAACGCCGTAGTGGATCACTGTTCGGCCGTTCTCTCCTCGCAACGGATCATCGTTTTACATACATACGTATGTACACTACCGTTCATAAGTATATCAGAACATCAGGTCTGAACGAAAAAAACCTGATGTCTTAAAAAATTATATATTTTTAAAACAACGTTTGTTGACTTCAAACAGTAAATCCTCGATGATTGTTCGAAAGATCGTCAGCACATAACATTAAATATTTCAGAAACTAATGATCATATGCGGTTGAAACAAGCATCATTGTCTTCCGAATTTCAAGCTCTATCACTGTGCTAAACCTTGTTACAAAGTCAGCGTTATACCTGGAGGCTTCGCCTTGTCAGTGCCTAGAAGTTTTCGAACACTCATCGAGGATTTACTGTAGTAGCGTAAACGTTATCTATAGAGCTTTAAAATCTTCCAAACAAATATTTTATTTCTCAGACTTTTAACAATTTCGTAATGCCTTGCAACATTTACTCCATATTCGAGAAATGGTCCTAACACTTATGAACGGGAGTGTACCTATGTTCCGCGTGGCTTACGAATGTACACATGGCACGTTACAGTCTGGGCCCGGTAATCGCTCATAAAACCGCGAAACTATCCTCTGCATATACGCGCGCGCCCCCGTGGATACATCCATAACCCTCTCTCCCCTATGCTACACACAGGTAAGTTGCGCTCGATCTTCTTTGTCTATCGGTGATCGCCGCCGGTTTTCTCGGATACACCCGGCGAGAAACCGTCAGAACGTGGAAGGAAACGAAGCCGCGCTGCGATTCTTCGTCCACGAGTATCGAAACAAAGCGTTTCATTGTACCCCCCCACCACCCCTTCCTCATCCCAGCCCCCTATCGACAGGTATGGGTCGCGTATATACGCGCGAGATCGCGGTTCAACCGCCGAGATTGAAAGTCATTTGCCGGATTCGCTGGTTAGAACGTTTTGATTGCCTCGATCCGTGCTAGAATTTCGCTTATTTTGGTGGGGGATTTTCTGGCTGCCGTGATCGGTACACGCTTATAGCCAGGAAAATCATATAATTTGCCGTGGAATCGTTTGAATCGGATAGTTCGCGCGGGTGGTTGGAATAGGAGTGAGGGAGGGGAGGGGGTGGGACTCCTCTCTACCTCGGATGTGCCGTTTTCGAGCCCACTGGACGGTGTTACGTTCCGAACAAAATTTTGTTTTCCTTTTTTTTGTTTTTCTTTTACTTCGGCTGTAATGCGTTACGATAATGCATAGCATTGTGGGAGCTCCCAAATCGAACGCAGTACGGTCTTTGATCTTTATACGATAGTTTTTCTCATTGGCGATGCAACTAAGCTTGTATATATAACGCATTCTTTTTCTTGGAGTCAACGTGGTCGCACGTTCAGAACGCTTGATTGTAACGTGAGGTAGATATTTGCTTCACCCAACTACCGAATGTAAACCTTTGGCGTCCGGTCCGATAAAATATCGAGCATCTCGAACTTTCTTCTTCGCGTGCGCAGTTAAATTCAAAATCATAATCTAAATTGTTATAGAACTCATAGTTTGATTTCAAATTCTAAATCATATATCGAACTCCATTGCTACACATCGGTCAGCCCATTACCTACTATATGTATATGTATTTCGTATGTAAGAGGAAAGGCATATCTGATTTTAACATTTACTATCTGTCTCATTGGATAATAGTCATGTTCATATACCATTTAATTATTTGTGGAAGTTACGCCTTTCTCTCTATTGGCGTCATGTAAATTAAGAACGTTCCGTCTACAACTTTATCAAAATTCGGCGTACAGTTAACATATCGAAACGTAGCAAAGATTCCCATAGCCGTGACTGAAAGAGTAGGGAAATTAATTCGGAGAAACCACAGGAAGAAAGTTAGATTTAAGGGAGGAAGGACATACACACTCCTATCACGCGTTCAATTAGCGAATCACGGTTCTTAACGCATTAATCTCGCAGCCTGATTCGTCAGGCACCACAGTAATGCAGTGTAAACAAATTCGGACTAGGCCCGCTCTGGTCTCTTCCGGGGGTACAACGCTGCGACACTTTTCGATGTACAATCGCGAGGTGCGTGTCGAAGGGTCCGTGAGGTGTTGAGACAGTGTTTCGTTCGCGCTAGCCTAAGAGTTAGAAAATACGACAAAAGGACTCATACCCTTACGAAAATTCATTTCATTGTTTAAATATTTTATTCTCTTTGTTTTTTTTTAGTTTCATTACTTAGTGTTAACAGTTATTATTCGTTTTAACAGTTCTATTTCGTGACTCTACTCAATTCGATGTAAATTCCGTACTCAAATTCAATTAATCACAGTGCGTGTGTGTTCTTCCTCATTAGCTTCGCTTTTGATAACACCCAGAGATAAGATTCCAAAAAAAATAAAGGAGAGAATTCCAGGAATTTCGCAAAAGGAAATTTTGTTCGACAATAGTCCAACACCATTAAAATCTAGGTGAGTCGTTTCCCTTACTCTTCCAGATCAATTCACGATAAATTATCAGACAAATAAACTCCAGTAGTTGAGTTACAACTGTGGGGTTTCCCTTACTGGAAATTATTTGTATTTTATAATTTGTATACACGTATTTGTTTGTCTTTGAAGTCTAAAATTCAAACCGTTCCGTATATGTACCGAGCAACTGTGCGTTATAGTATTCTCTTGGTGATAACCTCTGTTAAATATTCCTTCTTCTCATTATATTCGTATACTTCCTTTTTTTATGTTCATTCTATCGTTTCATATCCTGAGCTATTGAGTTGTACACATTTAAAATTTTATACTATTATTATTATATCATTTTACCAAAGTTAATGTATGTAAGTTCCTATTATAATTCTATATATATAATTCTCTGTTTCTGGATTCAAACCATTTACTTTCTTTTATATTACCTAGTATTTATCTTCCCTAATTTCCAAACAAAGCGATCTGGTGAAAGGGCCCGTATGGGACTAAAGTATCGACGAACCGAAAACAAAAATAAAAACCTTAATTGATTGCGTTTTAGATTTTATTGTTCACAGTTATTCTAACAAAATTTACTTTAGCTAGTCGCATGCGTGTTCCGCTCTGTAACTAAACAGACACATCACGTTACCAAAAATTGGTAATAGTGTTATTTTACTAAAAGCATAGTAGTCGTAATTACACATATACACGCGCGCGCGCCTCGTACGTAACAATGGTTTTTTAAGGTGGTTCGTGCGAAATTCGAAAGACTAGATAATTAAATAAAATTCATACAGATTGTTTATTGGAACGAAATACACACACAAACAAAATTGGAGACTCGGTCGCCGATCAAATAAATAAGAAAAATCTTGTGAAAAATTGAGTTTTCAACACAGCTCTTATGGCAGTCGGACGATTTCTTACCGAATGTATTATCTTTACTATTCACAAAAATTAGAACTGCTAACTAAAAACTAGGTACTGAAAATATAAATCCTGAGCTTTCTGATAATGAACTAAATCTTGTATTATGCCGAACATTCCTGGAAGATATTTGATAATAAAGTCCAGGATATGTAGGTTATTGAATGGTTATTGGGACTATGTTGTGGAACTTGACAATGTTGCTGAAATAGGGTCATACTCGCGAAATACAAATACATTCAAAAAATATTTTACTTATTTTGTGTTTTAGTGAAATCTATGTTTCTAAATTATAACGCACGATAATATAAGTATATAGATATGCGTACAAAAACAACGTTGCCAAAGGTACCAGAAACGAGCACCGTGGAGTCATACGACTAACCAAAACATATTTTTTATTTACAATATAATGATGAATGATCAATGGAAATGTCGTTGGATTTCATAGATGTAATTTTTATACATTATTAAAATGTATTAACGGGTGTTTAATACCAATTAATATGATGCTTTATTGACTAGAGAGTCAGGTACGAACTACCTTAATTGGTCGATGCTTGGAATTAGGTTCTATACCTGATCCAACGAGTCAAGTTTGTAACTACGTAGTAGGGTTGAAAGTTCTTGATCTCAGTATTATAAAGATATTGAATAAATGAAAAACGTTTACTATTTTTCAATATAGTCCCCCTTTATTGCAATATACTTGTTAGAACGGAAAATTAACATGTTTTATAACCTCGGAAAAATACTTTATATCTTTGTTTGTAAAATTCTTCAAAATAGCTTTATGTACCTCTTCATCGCAGTTAAATTTCCATACACGAAGATTAGATTTCAATTTTGGAAATAAATAAAAAACACTAGGGGCTATCTGTAACTGTATGGTAGGTGAGGAATTTCAATAGATTTTTTTTATAATAGTCTTCGTTACGTGAGCTGTGTGGAAAGATGCGTTGTCGTGAAAAAGCCGCACTCCTTTCAAAAGTTTACCTCTCCTTTTTTTCTTTAATAGCAGCATAGCGTTTTTGAATTAATTAGGTATAGTATTCTGCATTTACCGTCGTATTTTTCCTTTTGAAATCGATCAACAATATGTCTTCGCAATCCCAAAATATTTTTGGATTGTTCCCATTTTAAATAATTTTACTCATTGCTTTACAGTTGAATTTGAAGGCCATATATCTACGAAGTCGTTCGTGAATTTCTCTTGACTACTCTAATTACTACTTTCTTTTATCAAGAACTTTATAACAGCACGGTACTCTAAATTCGAAATCGCGCGTGGAAGTTAAATTTACACTGTAAGTATTTACAAATAATATTAAGCTTTATATCTTCGCTATTCATATTTTTTCATGTATGCCCGAAATATGAGAGGCCGAGAACTTTTGGACCTTACTACGTATAAACAAAAGAGATGCCCATTCAGGTGGCAAAGGGACAGTTCCCAGTCAATAGGTGGGCTTAGCACGCGAATGTTTTGGTTTTTAGTTACTTATCTTGTTGGATGGACCATAGACGAGAGCGCGACGTTTCTTCGTATTTGGTGGTTTAGTGAGTACATTAATTCCTCCTATGACACGGTTAATTCATTCGAAACCGTACTAAGTGAAACTAAGAAGTAGTACAAATCAGGGAATGCGTGCCTTGTATGTATATTGAAACAGTGTTCTCGGAGTGCTGTGTTATATTCAGGGGAATACGTTCTTGTGTTATGTCAAATCAGTGTTATTAGTAGACTGTGGAAGATTATGCAAATTCACAATTTCAAATACTAATATTTAAAAATTAAAATGGGGCCGAATTTCGAATTCTGCACTACAGGCTTTACTATGCTAATAACACGAATAGTTTTAAAATTTATTAAAACTTTTAGTATATTGCATTTTCCAAGTTACAAGATGCTGTAAATGCATAAACATCCGCAGACTAGTTATAAGATATGAACTCATACGAAACACGTACCAGTGAATGAACATTATATATAAAAACGAGTAAATTGAGTTAATAAAGTAAGTAATTGATTAAATATTGATTGTTTTCTATTCAATGTTTCATATTCATGCAATTTTCGCGCCACTGGTTAAAAATGATCATTTACTTAATATTGTTCATTCATGGGTGAAATCTGTATTTTTTTTTTAATTTAATTACATTTTTCCAATTTATCATATTGGAAACTATATATTATAAAAATGTATAGATATGAAGAAATCTAATTTTCATGTGCCACGCATTTATTAATATTATTATCATTTAAAATTCCACTTTAATAGTTACAAAATCGCTTAAATGTTCATTCATTGGTGCCTTTACCCTGCATAGAACAGGAAATAAATTTATTTCGAGTATATTTAATGATTTTAATGAATGTCTAAAAATAAAATAAACAAAAATTCAACATTTTTGTAAAACTAAATAATACAAGTTCCAGTAATAATATGAACTATTACATAGTATGTATACAATGAGTGTCGCCTGTTTATGTCTACTAAAACAGTGTGATGGAAACATTCGTCCTATACGAAGGTTGTCCAAGTTTATTAAGTCGTGTTATACGGAAACCGTGTTATAGAAGGGTTGTCATAATTTTTGCACCGTGTCATATTGAGACCGCATTTTCAGCGTACCGTGTTATAAGAGTGTTGCGTGTATTATTTTGTACCTCTATGACATTCTATTGTCCGTTTTACATTTCTATAAATCGAAATGGAAAAGTTTGTTCTTTTTTGAAATAACAATTTTGCATTCGATTGAAATATACCGTGCGATAATTAATCTATCGACAGTGATATCCCATGTGAGATTTTGGCACGGTGACGCGACGCGCCGAAACTCTTTAGTTTACCGCAGATAACTACTTTATTATCGTTCACATGAATATCATTTTCTTCTGTTCTCATCGTTCCTGTCTATGTCGTGTTCTATTTAATATCTAAAGGAAGCAAAGTGACTTTGTTTTGAAAGTGATATAACATCGACTTCTAAACTGATCACGCGAGATCTGATACTGTTACTATTCGCGACTACAGCAGTTTCAGACGACAGGTATATTAAATTCATAGTACAAAGGAATATATTTAATATTTGAAATGGATAGCGATGAATCATCGATCATTAGTGACTGTTCTAGTATTGTTACAAACGAATCGACAAATAGTGTCATATGTGTTCAGTGTTATTGTTCAATGAAGAATCTGTTAGAGAATCTGCAATTGATTACGATTTCAGTTATAATTTTACATTTCTTACCAATGATGGAAGTAATTTAGAACGTGCAAAAAATGTAGTTTCCTTCACTGCAATTCGTAATCTTATTAGATTTTCAGAGTGTTAATTGTCAATTATTACAGTTATTTAAAAAGTATTAATACGTTCATATAATAAGTTATTGGTTCAATTAAAATATATATTTCTGGTATCTGTTATATATTTGTCATTTTCGAACAAGAAAGTCACCGGTTTTAAAGTAAAGCTACGAGAAATAATATTCGGTCATTTAAGTGTTAACTGGGTAACTTTTTGAACCATAATGGTCACACAAGCACCAGACAAGATACATTTTCTAACACAACAAATACATCTTTCAATTATAACCAGACTGATGCATGAACTGTAACAAACATAAGATGAAAACATTAGCAAGAATCAATGAGGACTTCTGTATTTATTTTTAATTTAATCAATTTCTCACAAAGTAAAATTAGTTTTTTTTCTGTTCTGGTTCCTATAAAATGAACTACAAACATGAGAATTTACATAAACATCCGCAGTCTTGATCTAACTAATGCTAAAGTAAACATTTCGACGCATTCAAATCTAAGGATAAAGGAATAGAAAGATGAAAAATTATTGGCCGATATACAAAAGCACAAATAATAAGTCAAGTCGTCCTTTTCGGTTAACAGGTTAATAGTTCGAATTTAAATATTTTGAACATTCGTACTACACAAAACGGTTTCAATTTTGTGGAACTGTTAGAAGTATTTTCAAGGAATGTATTAAAAATTAAATTTACTCAAATGTCATAAGATAAAGAAAAATGCTGAGTATAATTGATAATTACATTACTAGATTTGAACTTGAATGTTCAAATAAAACCCACAGTTATATTTTAGGTACCTTGTATAATACACTGCTCTCTCGCAATATTTGCTTTTATAATGTTAAACTTCATAAACTTTACACTCAGTTTTCGCAGTTTACAAACTAGTGGAGATAAAACAATTAAGAACTAGAGCGACAATATGTGGAATGCTCTTGTCGAATCCAACGGAAAATGTCTGCGCATTCTTACTCAAAATGAGTTATCTACAGACTTTCACAGTCTACAAATTCTTTTCCTCTCTCAGCATTTCTTTAAAAAAAAGTAGTCGGTAGCTCTTGATATATCTTTAACCCTTTAACTGCCACAGTGAAAAAGGCCGTATGTAACCAGACAGGCTTGATTTCGTGTCTTAAGTTGTAATAAGTCGTGAAAAATATATGCGTTTAGTTAATACAGGCTGTTGGTCTTATTTTAAAGTACACTGAGATATTAATTTTACGCAAAATTCTGTAACTATATTCAAATAATACAGCACCTTTGCAATGTACGTAACACTCAAAATATTAATTATTTCACAAATTATCGCGTACACTGTAAATAAGTATCCAGTACGAACGACCTCGGATATTTTCGACATGTTCGAAACACCGCATCGAACATCGAATGAACAACTGCTTCGAAATACATTTATAAAATCTGTAAACTGTCAATTAGAACCTGACGCCTAACCGCATCCCCGTCAAGAATCATCGCACCACCACTAATTCAGAATCGATTCGATCAGTTCACCAAAAATATGGAATATCATTGACTCGCTAGCCGATAATCGGGATCGGAATTAATATCAGGATCGGGATCACCAGCATGATCTGCCGAATAAACGTTAAAATTCTATCGCGGTGGACTCGTAATCACCGGGCTTTCGTATCCAGTAGCACATCCGTTTCGCCCGGCCGCGAAATTATGCAAAAGCTTCCCCCTTCCCCTATCGGACAGTTCTCGGGGTTACGTTGGTCAAAAAAAAAAAAAAGAAAAAGAAACGAAGACAGCGAAAATCGGGCATCCATCCTTCGGTGAAACGTCTCGGCGAGCTTTCATTTCGCATTTAATCCTGGAACTACCCCCGTGTATTTCGTGCAGTGAACGGAGCGCAAAATATATGGAGAAAGGGGACGGGGGAGGGTTGGGGGAGGGGGCGGCCTGGCTAGGTATGTATAAGCAGAAGAAAGCGCGGGTCGATTAAAAGTAGCGAGGGTGTTTCTCCTCTCGTTACCGGAGAGCGAGCCAGCACCAGACCGGGAAAGGGATGAAAGAAACCGGCGAGGGGAACGAAGGGGGTGGGAAAGGACGAGGAGCCGGTCGAAAGTCGAACGAAGATGGATAGACCCAGAGAAGAGGTTAGCATAAAAAGAGAGAAAGAGCCAACGATGTTCGAAGGTGGAAGAAGGTGGGCAGTGCTGTAAGACGAAGAGCAAAGGGGGTTAGCGAGGGGGAAGAAGAGGGGAGGGGGACAGGGTAGTAAGAGAGGCGACAGGGGGCGAAAGAAGAAAAGGGCTGCAAAAGCAAACGCGGCGAACAGAGACGGAGATGCAGTTCCGATCCGGAGGGGTTCGTGGAACGCCGCCTATGTTGGACCGTTGGAGGGAGGACCAGGGAAGAGGAGACTCAAGAATCTCAACCTTTATTTGGATTTAAGTAAGGAAAAGGGTTGTAAGATGTGTCGGATCCGGTGGATTCGGCGGGACCAGGATGGAACGAAGTGGTGGGTTGGGTGGTTGGGGGGGGGGGGGGTTGGGGGGGGGGGGAATTTCAGGACGGTGAGCCGCATACGGAAGGAGCCTGAGGTACGTGAATGTAAATTTTATGATCAAAGTAGCGGATTAATACGGGATGCAATGCTACTCTACGGTTCCCCGGGAACGATGCCTGTTTGTGGTTCTGCCGCGTCCTGCTGGCTTGAATAGATGGATTTAAGAAACCCAGCCGCGGTGTCGTCCTTCAAAGCGGACTGTTCCAGCGGCCAGCGAAAGGCTATCTATTTTCGACGGTATGTTAATATACTAGAGTCTCTGATATACGAACTAATAGGGAGACTTTTGTTACTTTATTGTAGCGTAAGCGTTGTTCGTCGACTTTTCATACCCCCTAAACAGTATTTATTTCACATTTTCAGCAACTTCGTAATGCTTACAAGGGAATATACCGAATTGATAATCGCTCATTTGGATAAAACTCTGTAAGATTGCAGTATTATGTGTACTTTGAAAAGGAATCTAGCTATATGATTGAATTTAAGAATAATCGATTTGTTTAAACAATACATTTAACAGATAGCACTTTTTGTTCATTTTTCTGATCAAATAGTAATCCATTTTCTTGTACATTTGTATACGGTAACTATATACCTAAATATAAAATTCGGATAAATTGGAATTTTGATTTGTGCATTATGAATAAAATTATTATGTTTGAAGTTTTCTCGAATTCTGTGTAAGATGGATTACTTGCATGCGTATAATCAAACAGATAGTTACGATTTTTAGGTAATTATGTTGCGGTATGGCTTGCTGGTTGTTCCTCAAATGATTAAAATTGAGGCTACAGGGCGACAGGTGCAAAAGTTACTTGCACCGCGCACTGCAGTAAGCCGGCGTAAGAGGTAGGTAAGGCGTAACGAACAAGCGATGCTCTTCCAATTCACGATTGTGAAACCTTCATTGAATAGACAGTTGAATTGTTTTTCAGTTGAATTTTAACCAATTTTTTTAATATTCAAAATCAGAATTGCTTTGAATATTAAAAAAATTGGTTAAAATTCTTGTTCACGCCCCTAACTTTGAGGGCTGTTTTCACCCCTTCAATGTGAATAAGAGCAGCTAAAAAAATATGTGTCAAATATTATTATGAGAACTACAATCTCACAGAGTTTCATCAAAATCGACGATTGTCCATTCGGAATGTTACCTTGTTAATGATATTTGCTGCATATTCGATAAATTTTCTAATACATATTAACGAGCGATAGTGTTTCTTATAGCCTGCTCATGTGGGTCTCGTATATTCTAATATCGAAGACTTGTACGATGATGGAAATCTGTGAATATTTTACATTTACACTCTGTCTTGGTAAACTTTTATCATTCTGTCTTATCGAAATTGAATATATTCAATTGTTACAAAGCAGCACAACTTATGAACAAGTTGTATCGATAAAAGTACTATGATCAAATCTGAACGAAAATGTACATTTAGAATAGGGTAATTGCATCTAATATCACCACTCGTAATGTCGCGTGAAGAAAGAGCTAAACTATGTTGGTAGTGAACTAAACTAGTGGTCAATCATGCGTAGAAAGACATACGTCTGCAATGGTTGCAACGTCGTATGAACAACGTGTAGCAAATTAGAAGCGTTTTAGTGAATCTTGTTCCTTTAGACTTTTATTGAACTGTGACAATTTTACATCACATTGAGTGAAGGCAAGTTTAGTAATTTTTTAAGTGCATGAATGTTTGCTGGGAATATCTAATTAATAACATGTTTCATGAATTTAATCGGATCGAATATATCTGTTAAGGTAAACAGTTTCATTTGTGTCTTGGCACACAATACCGCCTATCATTCAGGAAATCTGCAGAGTTATAGAACTAAACTTTGTTTGCCCGGCATGTAAACAAGATCGTCACAAAAAGTAACATGTAATAATGCATAAAATTTGGAAATTGTGTTTCCTTATTTTTATAATAAAGACATTTTTGAAACATAATCCCATTGAAGAAAGTTTGCAAAATACATATAAATATAATTTTAAAAGATCGTAAATACATGAGTTAATCAATATCTTTAAGGTAGACGGTATTATGTGCATTTTTTCACCATCCTGATGTTTGCTTGTTTTGTTTGTTTCCAATGGCCATTGAAAATCTTTAGATGTTAATATTTTTAACTGGTGGTCGTACATGAAACACAAACAATTTCTGTTCGATCCAAGGTTAGTTAGAAGAAAAATATCAGTTACCTCTTAATTGAGAACGATTTGATTTCGGGTAGGCGACATTACGTACGCTTACCTTATATGTATGTCTGGACCCCAGAGTCAGCGTGTATTAAGTCCAGGTTAAAAAAAAATGATATTTTACATGATTCTTGTATCAAATATTTCACTCTTCCCGATGGTAAAAATTATTTCCTTCTAAGTCATCTAGTTTTTAATATAGGTAGGTACATAATAGTCTAAAAATAATATTAAGTTCATATTTTTAAAACAGTATTAAGTTCATCACATAGAGGAATGAATGCAAAGTTCAGCATTTCTACATATAGAGTCATGTCTTAAATCCATTCAATAATTCGAAGGTAACGACTGTTTCTCGTTCAATTCTTGCCGAACGGTTCCAACGTTACAAGGTTTTCGCACCTTTGATTTGTGCTCCTCTAAAGTTTGAAAAGTGTAACTTAATACACTCTGGCTCTGAGGTCCAGATGTGTGCATAAAAAGGGACAGGTCTGTGTTAAGTAAGGCAATCTGTTGCTTGGGGAACTCTGTCCGGATCAGAGACCGTTCGAACCCAGATGGCACCCTACACCCTAAGGACGTCCGTTTCATGTCCAGTTTATATCCGAATGTCCTACGTCCATTTTAGACATCCCTAGGACGTTCGTAAGACTTAAATTTCGGATGTTCTAGAAACGTCCGTCCCAAAAGTCCTACGGATGTACGCAAGACTTAAGTTTTGAATGGTTTTGTTTAGTATTTTTGCCAATGTCAGTCCGTGCAAGGTGATGGAACCCCATGAACAAAGTGTCAGTCTTTAAAGAATCAATAGAGAAGTGTAACGACACTAGTCGTTTTGTGCGAAAACCTCAAGAAAACACAAAATACTTGAAGATCATAATCCCCAGACCTGTATTTTCATTATAATTCCTTATAGGAAATTTAACCTTTTATTTATTAACAGGAGATAGATCTAATTTCTACTAAGTGCGGAAATCGCAGAACAGTTAATCTTTTGTTTGTTAAACACAAACCAACCTAACCTAAATCCTGTCACCTTGCACAGTATGAAACCTAACCGCAATTTTAAACATTTGGGAAACGTTTCTTATACGTCTTTTAAGACATTACCATAGCGTTTTTAAAATCTCTTTAAACGTTCCCAAAACGTACAGGGAATGTTACTTTTACACATTCAGGAAACGTTCTGAGAATGCTGATACAGGACGTCCTCAGGACGTTCCACTTTGTAAATAGAACCTTCCTAGGACATTTAAAGATCTTAACGAGGACCTAACGGGGACATATGGAACTTTTTGGGACATCTTCCGAATGTACAGAACGTCCGGAACGTACGTCCATCGGACGTACATAGGACGTTTCTGGGCTATTTGGGTAGTGGTTTTATGCGAGAACCTCAAGAAAGATAAGAAACCATGTTTTTTCTTAAACTGTCTCTAACCAATACAGAATCAGAGTTTTGCTGTGAAAAAAGAAATAAACACAATGTACTTGAAGATCATAATCCCCAGACCTATATTTTTATTATAATTCATTCTAGGAAATTTAACCTTTTATTTATTAACAGGAACTAACTAGATCTAATTTCTGCTAAGTGCTGAAATCGTAGGACTTTTACACATTCGGGAAACGTTCTGAGAATGTTGACATAGGACGTCCTCAGGACGTTCCACTTTGTAAATAGGACCTTCCTAGGACATTTAAAGATCTTAACGATGACCTAACGGGGACATGTGGACCTTTTCGTGATATCCTCCGAATGTACAGAACGTCCGGAATGTACGTCCATCGGACGTATATAGGACGTTTCTCTGCTATTTGGGAATATTACAGTATTCGGATAATTAGAGTTCGGATATGGAAGGGTCTACTGTATCAAACTTAGCTACTCGAAAGTTTTACCTTTCTACCTCATCGGAATGCAAACTAACGAAACGCGAACGTTCGCTTGATTGACTTCCGATACGCGAATCTTCGTACAGCGAGATTCTTTCCTTCGGAAATTCTTGTGTCTTATTAAAGGAAGTGATAGCTCATACGACGACAAACAGAAAAAAAAAAGGCCGAAAAGTTGCCTCGAGTGAAATCTGTTAGATAAACCTACAAACGGAACTGGCACGGAACTGAAACAATTTGCCGCGATCTCGGGGGCGGCCGTAAAAAGGAGCCAGCGCGAAGCAACAATTCCGGGACAATAATTCGAAAAGTTTCCGTTCGTTTGGAACAATAATTAAAATGAACGTTTCGCGGACGGAAGTTCCGTCTGGCGGCTGGTAGACGAAGAAAAATGAATGAAGTTAAAACATGAAATACTTCCTCGCATCTGCCTCCCGCCTTCCCTCCCTGGTCGACGCTGTTTCATCAAACGCATCGTTTGAAAACCGTGTGCGCAGATGGAGAAAGAGGAAATCACGAATTTCGTCTCTAACCCATCGGCAGCCCAGCCATCAGCTGCTTCTGAGTTAAACTTTAATTTAACGCATCAGGAACAGCCGTCCTCTCCTGTTGCCTTTCTTTCTCTCGTTCTTTCTCTCTCTGCTACTCTCTTTCTCTTCTCCGCGACCACCACCGCCACCCGCCACTAAATATATACCCCTTAAACGCAAAAAAAGCGACACGGAGGACTCGAAGGATCGACGGTACACGCGTTTCGCCGCTACCGGTGGCATGTCTGAGTTCACGATTCGCTGCATACAGGTTGCGCCTACGCACCGATTGCCAGCCACGGGGTAATAATTCGTGCCGTCTATGATGATTAACGACGGATCGAACGTGGTGTTCGTGCTCGATCGCCAAAGACAACTCAATCCGAGATTTCGAAACCACTTGCACCGATATTGAGCAACGCTTCGAATGACGCCTCGAATGGGAAATAATGCATCGGTTATTGTAACCTTTTTGTTTTCAACGATTGATCAGTGTAACGGGATGGACAGAGTTTATAAAACATTTTGAAATATACTACTGGCCAGTGTGCAGGAGACAGAAAAAAGAGTATTCTTTGGGAATTTTTTTCTCAAAAACTATAAGACCTTTTTCAAAAGATTTATTAGTAAATAAATGGTGAGCGATCTCTCGGATGTCTCTTCACAAAAAGTGGTTCGCCGTGATCACTGTAACTTCGTAACGGTTCATTTGAAATTAAAAGTTCAGTAAGATTTATGTAATAGAAGAAGCAATCTTGTCCTTGAACGTGAGGTTTTTCGAAATATTGATTAGGAACAAAATGGCGGACATTTTCCTGAAAAAGTGCGATTTTCACCTAAAAAATCATTCGTTTTTGGTCAATTAAAAAAAAAGTATGGAACGAACAAAAGAATCCTTCGTTCAAGGACAAGTTTTTCTGATTTGAAATAAGGCGCAAATGGCTTCATGTAAATCGACACAGTAGTTTTCGAGAAATATTGATCACCGATTTGAAGAATGTAGTTTCGAGAAAAACGCGTTTAAAGTTTCAAGTCAAGCTTACACTTATATAAAATGTTTACTTTTTAACGCCTGTAACTCTGTCATTTTTAATTGGATTACCTTGAAACTTGCACAAACTATTCTCCAGATGATGCATTTGAAGAAAATGTAGAAAGTGAAAAATCGATTTTTTGAAAATTTCTGACTGAGCATGACCCCTTAAGGCAGTGTTGTCCAACTTTGTTCTTTGGGGCTACCAGCCATCCCTCACCACCGTCCGTCGTGATCGTAGAGTCATAGAGACAGAGGTCTAACCTTCTTTGTCTACGAAGGCAGAAAACGCGAAAGAAAGAGGGGAAGGGGAAGCAGACGCGTGAGGGGCCCCTTCCGAAAGCGACATTGGACAGCACTGTCTTAAGGAGACAGGGTAAAACAATCATTAAAAACTCGATTTTTGGTCTTTAATTTTTAATTTAAGTGGAAGTCTTCCTGAACATTTCAAGACCAATTACGACAAATTCTGATGAGTGGAAGAATGCGAATTTCAATTTTCGAAAGCCAGACGACGTATGAAAAGGTAGAAACATGTTAACTTCGGAATGTTGTCCTGTTCACCATTGGTACATGTGAAACTGATTCGTGATTTAATTATAGATAGATAATGCACACATTGCTCAGCGTTTTCTCCAATTGTCATCGACATGTTTAGGGAAGTGGCGTCTTATTAGTCTGGATGAATTGATGGACAAATTTGGCTGTTGAGACGTTTATAATCCCTATAGGGGAAGGGGGGCTAGGGACTGCCGGCATTTTTTCATAAAAAAATGGTTCTCTTAGTAAGAAATTTATGGATATATACAGTGGGTGTAAAAAGTATTCGTACACCCTTTAAAACGGAACAACTCTTTTAAAATTGGTCCAAATGACTTGAGTTTTTTTGTGAAGTTAGAGACATTAATTTACTAAATGATGTGAAAAAAAAATTTGAAAAAGTTGCAATTGGTCCGAATCGCGAAGAAAATATTAAAGGTCGTGTTTTACAACTTTTTAATCTGAGCCTATAATGAAAATTTAATAAATACATATGGAAGATTTATATTAGTTATGTACATACTGAAACTTTCATTGAAATCGGTTAATACAGAAACGAGCGACAGACATCAAAAGATGTGAGAATTGTTAGATTTACTACAGTTGTAGATCGAAAATCGGGAAAAACTGCGATTTTCAACATTTTTAATCGTTTGTATCTCGTAGCAACGTTAACCGATTTGGATGAAATTTTCAACATGTATATAACTAACATAAATCTTCGATATGTATTTATTAAATTTTCATTATAGCCTCAGATTAAAAAGTTGTAAAACACGACCTTTAATATTTTCTTCGCGATTCGGACCAATTGCAACTTTTTCAAATTTTTTTTTCGCATCATTTAGTAAATTAATGTCTCTAACTTCACAAAAAAAACTCAAGTCATTTCGACCAATTTTAAAAGAGTTGTTCCGTTGTAAAGGGTGAACGAATACTTTTTACACCCACTGTATGTAGATAGGTACATAACATATGCATTGCACTGAATTTCGAGTTTTATCAGTGTTACTCGAAGGTTAGTAGAAAATAGTATAAATGGTTTTCCGATATGGGTGCAAGAAACATTAAGGTGTGTCATATAAGAATTATAAATAGGAACTTAACCTTTTCATTCCCGAATTATTTAAAAATTATCGAGGAAATCTTTTCTTGTATTTTGGTGTATATTAAATGCCATATAAATTACTTGTTAGAACATTTTAGCACTTTGACACGATTTAATGCAATTTTTCATTAGTTGTTATTTGACAACTTTTTTACTTTCGACAGAATTATACATAACAATTGCCATTATAATGTTATTATTTATAATAGAACCTAATTTGTCTTTGCAAGCAATTATAGTTTTATAAGTTTCTATTGTATTCAACACTTGAATTCCATCAAATAAAAGAGGCAAAGGACCAATATTGTCTTACTTTACTGATAAGCTTTTAAATGTACATTCAAATTTGTACCATGCCATCTATACAAGACTGGAAGAAACTATTATATGCTCACAGATATGAAAAACTACATGATACTAACATTTCATTTCGTAGGTAGTACGTAGGCATTTGGCAACAGTGGGAACGAAGGGGATTAAAGTGACTGCTAGTTACTTCTACCATACAGACACGTAATACATAGTGTACATTTAACAATATTTCTGAGCAAAGTGTTCGGTACGACCACATCAAACGTTACAAATTAATAATATCAGATAATACTAGTTGAATTTTCAAGCGAGAGAGGGTCAAAGGCAACGTCAGTCGGAAAACTGTGGAAATTAGGCTACCGCACCGGCGTCCCGTTTTTCATTGAAAGTCTGCACGCATCCAGCAATAGAGTAAATCAGTCCCGGCAGCCGAATATTTATTTTCGCCGGTTGAAATCCAAGGAAAAGTTTTTCTTCGAGACTCGAGTAGCTGCTGGTCGCAATCCCCGTGTGACCAGAGCGAGAGTAAATTAAACTCAACTCTGCGAGAGAGCCAAATAAAAATTCGGCGGGTTGTCCGACGCGCGACGTCGTCGACCGAAATCGAATTTACGATTCCGGTGCTGTTCGGTGTCTCGTCATCGTCACATGTAAATTTAATTACCAGTCGGTACCGATCGTTAGCATTTAGTTGGGTCGATCGATCATGGAAAAAGAGGTCTCACTTTCTCATTGAGGTTGTTTGAAATTTTCAGTTGCCGAGACCCCGTAACACCAATACCCCACCATCTCATCAGTGGGCCATTTCGGTTCATTGATCCAAGGTCTTCCGAAGCTATAAAACTGCCAGATTTTGACATCTATGACACTTGATTTCACATTTTTAGTCATTTCCGAAGTGAGGGAGCTCATCTTCTCATTGGAGGATGTTCTAATTTTTTAGTTGCAAGATCCTATAACATCAATACACCTCCTTATCATCAGTGGACCATTTCGATCAACTAATCCAGGGACGTCTGTAAATCTAAAACTGTCCCGTTCCGATTTTCCATGGCACTTGATTCCACCTTGTAGCCATTTCTGCATTGAGAGGACCTTTTTCTCTCATTAGAGGATATTCGAATTTTTCAGGTCCGAGACCTCATAACTCTATCCTCCCCCATCTCATCAGTGGGCCATTTCGATTCACTCATCTGAAGTCCTCCGAAACCACAAAGCTGCCCATTCTAACTTCCATGCCACTTGATGTCATATTTTTAGCAATGTGAGAAGATATGGAGGGCAGGTGCGTACACCCCTGTTTGTAAGTACTAAGACCAGTTTTGACTAGATAGAATGTAACGCTTCACATGGAACGCGTATGTTCCACCACTTTTATGACTTTATTTTAGTGGATGCATTTACTTTAATATCTTCTAGGCCAGGGGTCGGAAATTGCGAGCCAAATGCGGCTTTTTCGGTACCTACTTACATGTGACTCTGAAATACAATTAAAAATGAAAATACAATCAATGAGAGCAATTTTTCTAAGATTTTTTCTTCATTTAACAAAGATATAATTAATATTAGAACTTGTTATAATGTTACTTTGAATTTTCCTTATTTATGAAAATATATTTACAGCTCTGAAATAATTTTTAAATTGTTGTAAGGGACAGGTTTGGCTCTTCCGTCTGAAAAGTTTGCCGACCCCTGCTCTAGGCTTTTAGAATTTAAATCGATCCCACCAAATATCTTCGAAACCGTTGATGACACTGAAAAATGTTTCAGATGAAAGTTGAATGGTTTCGAGGAACAAATAATAATTAGATTTAAGTAGTTTCCAGTAGGTGTACGCGTAGAGGACATATGTATTAAGTTCAAATTTGTTTTTTTTTTTAAACGGAATCTTATATTTTTTAACGCATTAGTAGTCGATGCAGCCCGTAGTTTCCTGCACAAAAATTACGAAACTATTTATACCGAAAAAACCATTAGTTTAGGAGATTGTTCAATCCCAATATCGCGATGTATTACACAATTAGGGTATAGCAATTACTAACATCCTATGCTTGTACGGATGGCATGTGAACAAATTTCGAAGGAAATGCTAGAAAGGGTTGATAGATTGTTCAGGGGCCGAGTAAATCTCTGCATTCAGGCTGAAGGAAGTACTTCTGAACGTCAACTTCAAGAAGATAAACATTGTATTACTAGTACCACTTATAAATATCTCCTAAACTAATGGTTTGTTAACATAAATGGCTTAATACTTTTTTTATAGGTAACGACGAATTGCATCTACCAATGTATTAACAAATACAGGGTGAGTCAAGAAGAAATACTATCTAAAATAGCTCACTACCTATTGGTTGCATCAAAAAACGTTTTAATGAATTATGTAGTAGTTTAAGGGCCGCATCAGATGGATACAACTTGATTTTTTCATATGTTATTCTTTTTAAATATCAAAGTGACCTTGAGTTTTTTCAAGGTCAATTCATCTCTTTTTTAATACCGTCGTGCTATTGGTCACTGAATTTGTACTTCCATCGACAACGACGTGGTATTAAAAAAAAGATGCATTGACCTTGAACAAACTCAAGGTCGCCTCAATATCCCAAAAAAGAACATATAAAAGAATCATGTTGTACCCAATCGATGCGTCCCTTAAAATGCTACATGATTCATTAAAACGTTTTCTGATACAATCAATAAATAACGAGTTATTTTAGATAGCATTTCTCATTGACTCACCCTGTATATGATTCCATTTGAAATAAACAAGTTTGACTTTCATATGTCCTCTACGCATCCACTTATAATTAAAAGAAAATTAGTCACATAACAAATTATTTTCCTCTCGAAACTATTCACCTTCTTTCTAAAACATTTTTCCACATTGTCAACGGTTCCGTTAGATATTCTCGGGGATCGATTCAAACGACTCACCCTGTCTATTCCGTACCACCGATTATTCTCTCATAGTCCCTCGAGTTCTCTTACGTCTGACAAGTGGAAGGATAAAATGGAAAACGATGGCGCGACGGATAATCGCTAAACAGACATATCAAACATCCGTGTAACTGTTCCGATCGTTCGGGGCCCCGCGCATCATCGTGATAAATAAATTCGGTGAGTCGCCCCTCGTGTACAAAGGCGCTACGCTAATTGAACACGCTTATCCGGGGCTTCATCGATCATCCCGAGCCAAAGGAGAAAAAAAAAAATGTATTTAACCGCGTCACGAACCGCTCGTGAGACGTACAATTATACTCACGGACCCATGTGTTGGTATCTCGTGCAGACGGTGCGCAGGTAAGCACATTCGCCCGGGTAGCATGACTTAGGAGGGCATTCACGGGCCCGCCCGTGTAGTTCCTTTTAAA